>NW_027205782.1:735000-967941 GCF_024711535.1 Dipodomys merriami
TCTCTTATGTTTCATATCAACTTTTCATTTTATTTCTATTCTATTTCTATTTTATTTTATAGTACTTGAACTATATCTACTCACCCATCTCTGGGAGGCTTTCTTCGTGATACAAGTACTACGAAGTCCTTTGGTTTACCCCCATTGATGTTAGGACAGATGACATGATATATCTGATCATCCTTACTCACATGGTCTTTGGCTTCACAGGCTCTGTGTGAATAGACCAATGAATAAAGGATACACTTTTCTTCCTGCTAGACCAGGGCATTTACCCACCTTATTTACTTGTATAATCTCATTATTGGTCTATATTCCCCTTCTTGGCTCCCCTGACCATTTCACCAGAGTCAGCATCACGGCTCAAAGGCTACTTTTAGAACAAATTGATCAGGAAGACTATCTCTGCAAGGGAGAGAATGTTGTCTCTCTGACTCCAACTTCACTGCCTTCCATGCTGCAAATAAAGGCATTAATCTCTTTTTCCAATTATTTTTCTCTAGGATAAAGTAATATTTTGGAGTCTAGTAAGTCATATGGATAGGTCCAGAAAGACACTTAGGTAGGGGAATGTGGTAGGTTGGATAAAGCTCTAAGTCTGGAGTTATGCAACTTGCTTTTGAATCTCAGATTGCCACTTATGGACAAATTACATTATGCAAGTTATTTCTTATTTCACCCATGAAATAGAAATAGAAATAACTATGAGATTATTGTGAGGATTAAATATGAACAACTCCATACTTACACTGCATCTACAAACATTGATGCTTTATACTAAAGATTTTTTCTCAGAGTATTAGCCATGAGCTTTTATCCTGGCATCTATGCAATTATGACATGTGACCCAAGAGAAGTTTCACTTTCATGTTATTAAATTGCCTATTACATAGTATTAATCACAGTAATTAATGATGAATCTCTTTCTTTTCCACCTTGCAAAGCAGGACTCCAATACAGGTCCTGTCACTGTTGCCGGTGAGATCTTAGCAGCATCAGAAACAGGAATACTATTGACCTTGAGTTGCTTGTAAAATCACAATAGAGGAGGACAAAACATGACAAATAAATGAGTCCTGGTTTGTTGTTTTGCATGTCTCAATACCACCTGATAAAATATGCGGTACAGAGCAAACTTTTAAAATGGATCTGAATTCATAAAACAATGAAGCATACGGTGGGCAATGGAGACTCACTGCACATAGAGATTGTCTTTTACCAAGATTGATTAAGAAAAAAAGTATTTGAATTTGTTCTTACATGTAATGTGGGTCCCACAAAGGTCGCTTTGTATAGTCTGACAAGAGATGATAAGCCAAATGTGCTGGACTTTTCACTTGCTTTTCAACCCAAACAGATAAAACGTCTTTCTCTTCCAGAGTGTATATTTTTATCTAAAAGATAGTAACAAGAAAAATAGAATCACAAGATAAAAAATTCATACACACACACACACACACACACACACACACACACACACACACACACACACACACACCACAGAGTCATGGACTGCTCTAGCTAAGGCATCATATTACCAGGATAAAAATGAAACCAAACAATGGCAATTTAAGTTCCAATACTTGGGTGTCTAGAAGTCTAACTGGTATTGATTGGTACTCTCAGTCTTTGAAAGAATATGTGGGTTATCTGAATATTGTGCAACAGATTTACCCATGAAAATAGGAGTATCCGCCTTTCTCTCTTGATTTCATTCTGATGCTTTCCTACCTTTTCCCCAGAAAGAACCGAGAGTGTCACCAAGGCTGATAGGCAGACCCACATTTCCTTTTCCTCAGGAGACTTTGGATCAAAAGCTATGGCTTTTACCGTATGAATTCAAATGGGCTAAAGAGGCCCAGGAAACAAACCAACCACCACCACAACCAACTCAGCCACCCAGCAGGGCCTTAGAAGCATCCTATTTGATTTCTGAAGTACAAGACCTCATCATTCTTCATTCTGTGGGGCCAGTCCCTGAGTTGCTAATGCATACAATATTCCCTAGACAAGCAGAGACAGGTCCTGGAAAGCCATTGACATATACTTAAACATTTATGCCTTCCTTGTTATTGTGAGCTTTCCTGTGGCTGTGTTTTTGACAACAATAAGAATGTCTGTTCGAGGCACATTTCTATTCTTCCCAATTTTTCCATCTCTTTTGAGGTGCTTTAAAGTTAGTGTCAAAATTTGCCATCTTATAATCGTTCCCATGGAAACAAGCTGCAAGATGATAAACAAACATGAGGCTAGGACTTCACTGTGGGAATCAAACAGATGGAAAATTCAAGATGTGAAGGAGAAACCTTTATTTAAGCATATATATATATATATATATATTCTTTATTCTTAATAAGAGAATAAAGAAATGAGATGAACTTACAGCAAAATAAGAAGCAAATAAATGATTATTTGCTCATATGAAATACCCCTTCTCGAGATTCTTAAATCTAGCTTGTGAGGGAAGACATGACCTAAGCTGTAAGTAATTATCAAACACAAAGAACGCCATGGATGGTCTCTAGTTCACTGATGAGCTCCCTCATTTGACTCAGCCTGACACATCTCCTTATGCCCCCCACACCAAGGGGAAGAAGAGGTTCACATAGGCAAATCCAAAACTAAGTGCCCTTCTCAAAGCTTAGTGGCCCTGGTATATGGCAGGAACTGAGGACATGGGACCCTGCTCATATTCTGGCCTTGGGGCAGCCATGTTCTACCTTGGTGGAAATAGAGAGGAGGGAGATATATTAGACAGAGCACTTGTAAAGAGTTGACTTGCCCAAGTAATCATTGTTGGTTTTTTTTTATAATATTAAGCAATTTATTATTTGGGCTTTGTTTCTGGATATGACTTCCCAAAGAAGTAACATTTTAATCTATTGTACAAGCTCACTAAATATATTCTTTTGCACATGAGCATATGCTTTCCCATTCATGCTGCTTATGAACGCTAGATACCAACAGTGATGTAAGAAACAGATTTTATGTAATGAGATTGTTAACATTTTATGAAAGATAAAAATGAACTAATCGTTTCATTTTAGTAAATCTATATTGCTGTATCATTGAGCCCGGCAAAGATGGAAACTGTGGATCTAAAAGAGGTAAGGAAGACTGAAAGGTTTTGGTAATAAATGGTAAAGAAATAACAAAAGCAAGCCATCGAGACTGGAAATAATCGAAGGAGATCAAAGACAGAATTGAAAAGAATCAAATAAGTAGACTCTAAGTAAATTGTAGATTTCAGGGTAAGGTGACTAGATGAACTCTCATCAAACCTGAACCACTGAGGTGCAGTTTTAATTATGATGGGTTATAGAAGTGTTAACCAAGACTGTCCCAGAAGATGAAGAGGGATCGTTATCCTATGTTATGGTATACTGCTCCATTGATGAAAAACAATCCATACTGAAATGTGAACCATGCCCAAGAGCCAGCATTACTGAGCAATTTCTGAGAGACAGACACTCCTATGAGACAATAGAGTGAGAGCAAAAAAGTCCTTCACAGAGCAGAGTATGGTTACTGCGTGAGCATCAGTTTCTGATGCTCTGAAATCAATTAAAATTGAAATGGAAATTGCATCCATTTAAAAAAATTGGATAACAAGCAAAACATTGTAAAAGCTGCTAGAAGAGATACAAAAAAATCGGACAAAACTTTCTTAAGGCATTTGTGATCTAGTCTAGAAGACTATAGAAAATGTTAAGTTGCTAAGGCTTACGTATCAGTTTACAGTAACTAGAAAAATGTTAAAAATGTAAGGCAGGATTGACAAATTAATTTTAAAGTAGTCACGATGAAAGGAGCTGATGGAGGGAGAAATTCATGAAGTCCAGAACGTCCTTATGGAGAAGTGTTTGTCTTGGCTCTTGAAGATCCTCTGCTTTGGATAGATACACATGTAGAAGAGGGAGGAAGTAATGGAATGTGAGAATCTCACATCCAAATATGTAACCGTATTTGGATGACCCAATCAGCATGTAGAAACAGAGTTGTAAAGATGGGTGCTGCTGAGAAATCATTTCCCTCAAAGGTTTTCACCTTCATGAAAGCAGCAATTGGATCAGCAGAACCACAGCCACCACACCTTCACTTACAGTGGGGCAGCTCATCCTACCTTTTCCAAAGCCGAGGAAATCTCCCAACCGCTTTTGGCCGCCAGCGTCTTAAGGGCTTCTACATTGGCATTGCTCAGGGATGCCTAAGATACAAATATTTTAATAGCTGTGGGTTCAATACCTAGATGTAAGAGAAAACATCTTTTGCCTAGAAATGGGCACCATTCAAGAAGGTATATGTTGAACCAAAGTAATACTGTTTAGCTTAGAACTAAACTTTAACAGACAAAATTTCTGTCTTAAACTCTTTAGAATTCTGAACATTAGAATACTTAGAAAATGCTTAGAAAATTAGTGTTATTTGACTTGCTATATTGATCATAAACATTAATATTACTTAATGTTTATGATTTATAACCAATGTGTAATAGTAACTTTCTGCTATTCTCTGCATTTTACCTTCCAGAACATTCAATTGATGACTAGATCCAAGATCACAGGCATGTCATTCAACACAAATCATGGTAAGACATCAGATTACAGATCCCAGCTGGTGGTATGTGAGTTTGTCACTTGGGAGCATCCATAGATGCCAACCAAGACTAGAAGCAAGCGGTTGGTCATCAGTTATATTGGTTTTGTTTCAGATCTGAAATGATGCATTGATCTAATTGGCCTTTACATCTAAATTGTGTTGGTGGGATCTGAATCTGTGAAACAAGGAGACTTCCACTTTTGTGACTTTATATGAAGAACATTAAATCATGAAACTCTTACCTGCTTACTTTTATCCCAGTGTATGGAGAACGAAACCTCTTCTTTGTGGGAAATAACATATTTCCTGTAACAAGTTATGTGACACTTAGCACACAACAGCAACTGTGGTACTACCTTAAGCTGAAATTAGCTGTTTTAAATGGCTGCTTGTAAAAAAGCCAAGCAAGAGCATGGGGTCCTCAGTTCAAGCCTCAGTACTGGCTCAAAAATAAATAAATAAAAGATAGAGGGTTATGTGGAAAACGAACTTTACAACTTTGGGGGGGGGACGGGGAGGATTGGGTGGAGGGGGGGATGGGAAGGGATGGGAAGGGGAAACAAAGGAGGAGGCTGCAATGCTTGATAAGAAATGTACTTATTATCTTGCCCATGTAATTGTAACCCCTCTGTACAAAATTTTCACAATAAAAAATAAATAAAAATTTAAAAAAGATAGATGGATGGATGGATAGATAGATAGATAGATGATAGAATAGAATAGAAACAAGAAAAAGAAAACTCCTCTTACTTGTTGATAACCAGGAAGAATCATTCCCACAAGTCAGTCATTAGCTTTGAGAAACACCAAACCTTCTTTTGCTTTATGTGGTAACGGAGACCCAAAGAGAGTCTTTCTCTTTTTGAAAAAAAAAAAAATCAGATAAAAAAGGATTCCCTGGTTCCTTGTGGCTTGTGTCTCTTACCTTCCCAGGCGAATTCTCTTCCGTGCAATAGCTCCCTGATAACGTCGAAAATCATCCTTTAAAAAGTAAAAAATAAAATGATCAATATCTACTATTTTAGTGCTACAGTCCTTAGCCCCTCTTTTTCTAAGACATTTGAAAGGATTAAGTGGTGTGTTGAGTCACTAGGACTCACACTCAAGTACTTCCATGTTTAATCCACAAAGGGTGGTTATATGAATAAATGTGCTACCTTTGCAGCAATTATTTTAGTTTCCATGACCAGAATTATTCATAAATCTTATGATAAAGTGAATGTTGACAAGAACTACCTCCTGCATAAGAAAACACAGTTCCAATGGAATGGCACAGCATACAGAATGGTTGTAAGAAAGTGATAAAGAAAACTCAGAGAGTGATTAGGGAAGAAAAAAAATAATAGAAAAAGAAAAAGTCCATTTTACTTTGTTAGACAAAAAAAAAATCAAAGGGAAAAGCCATAGAGGTAGTGATGGAGGGTAAAAGTTTTATGATTTTAGTTTTATGATAAAATCATAACATTGATTACAAAAGCAGAAATCATCCCCAAAGCTATTGGAATATTTGCCTCTTTGAAAAAATGTGCCAGTATTTTTCATGTTTACTAAAAGTAAGTTATATGAAACAAAAACAAACAGAACAGCAGGAATCACCTTGTTTAATGAATTCAAGTTTTACCTATCCAGGTTAGATGGGGTCTGATGATTGAAGTTTATGAGGTAATAACTGACCTTTGAAATGGGTTTGATTCTGGGAAAGGTGATGAGCTCTTCCTGATCATCAACAGCATTATAAATAAGAAAAGCGCTGTTGATGTGACGGCCTCGGCCCTCAGACCATTCCCGACAGTCAAAGGCCTCCACACGCACACCAACTTCGACACTGCAAGGGACGATGCAGGGCATGGGCACAGAGGACAGCGGCATGACCGGCCTCCACTGACCACCACCACCACCACCACCACCTCTAAGCCACAGGATGACGTTCTGGGGTCTTTTGCTTTGTGTTTAGCAATTTTTCACAATTAAAACCCATTTTTCGGCTGTGGAATTGGTTTGTGATAGCCCTTGAAAAAATTTCCACTTTATTTTTCCACTTGCAAATAGGAAAAGTGTCCAACTAGTAACAGGGTCTCTTGAGATCTTGTGTGTGTGTGTGTGTGTGTGTGTGTGTGTGTGTGTGTGTGTGTGTGTGTGTGTGTGTGTGTGTACAGTGTATATATAGTAGGTATATACACTAATATAATGCATATATAGTGTACATGTACATATATAGTATGTATATATAAATATATAGTACATGTATTATATATATAACCAAAGTATGTTCCTAGGAAAGGAGGCTAAACTGTGCCAAAGTCACTTTTTTCCCCTAAAAAACAACACTTCCATCACCTAAAAGACTCAAACTCTAAAATTAGATAGGAAATTTAGATTTCTATTTTTTTACACTTAGAAAAAATGCTAACTGGGCCGGGTGCCGGTGGCTCACGCCTGTTATCCTAGCTACTCAGGAGTCTGAGATCTTAGGATCACGGTTCAAAGCCAGCCCAGGTAGGAAAGTCCATGAGACTCTTATCCCCAATAAAAACCACAAGAAAACCGAAGTGGCGCTGTGGCTCAAGCGGTAGAGCGCTCACCATGAGCTGAAGAGCTGAGGGACAGCACCCAGGCCCAGAGTTCAAGCCCCACAACCGACCAAAAAAGAAAAAAAGAAAAAATGCTAACTGAAATCTTTCCAGAATGTATCCAGAATAATAGAATAACTAGGAATGGTTTGAATTCATAATGATAAAAATGGGTTCTTGATGAATTGGTCGAATGTATGGTCACTTTGGGGACTGAAAGAAAGAATAAACAATTATGGCAGGATGTTAGGTACTAAGCAGAACCAGCCTCACCCCCATGGCACTCACTTACAGGACAACACTACAACCATTACTTTTGACTCAGTGTGAGGTGAACCCCACGCTGGATAGTGGCTTCAAATATGCTGCCATGCATTGCGTGAAATTGGAAAAAAAATAAAGGAACTTGATTTTTTGAAGTATTCCTTACCTTCATTCATCTTCAGATTGAAATAAAAATAAAAACAAATATGTGCGAGTTTGAGTTGATCCATAGAGTATACTTCACCTTGTCTGAAATGTATTGTTGACAATAGCACTGAAGACAAGCCTGTCCCCAATTGTAGATGGACCCCGGAACTTGAACATATCCACTGACTTCAAAAAGAGATGTGCTGGACATAGACGGCTGAGGAGACAAAGGGAAGGAGAGAGAAGAAAATGACCATTCTCCAAAATGTTGGCAACAGCTGTTGACCCATTGAACAAAGCAACAGACAAGTCCTCAACCTGTTTTTCCAAATAATCAACTCTTGACTCAGTGGGTTGTGGGCTTTCAGAGTGGTTTGTACGCAATCTTGAAAGTACCATGTCCCCAAGCAGTGGAGACTCTACTAAGATGCTGGCACTTTTGCCCAAGGCTCTTCCCTATGGAAGTCTTTCCAAAATAAACCTGGGCCTTTTGATGTCATTTGCAGATCATATCCATCCCCACATCACACAATGACAGTCCCAGGAAGTTGTAACTTGTGTTCGGGAGTGGAACACAGGGGAAGGCAGTGGGGAGCTGGTGCTGTTCATACCGCTTCCTTAGCTTCACAGTTAATTGACTCAGTCACAAAAGGCAAAGTTTTTTCCCCCACAGAAAATAGGCTACCTGTGTTGTTGCACAATGGTTGAAAGTCATATTTTAACACTTTCTGTGTGTATAGAATTTCGAAATAGTTATAGAGAATACTTAATTTCAAAAGACACTTCTGTAATTCTCTCCATGTTAGAATCCTACTGTGGCCATTCATTAACGAGGTGTGCTAACACTAAGTGAAGAGATTCCATCACTGTTAATTATAGTGTTAAGCATTTACAGTGGAATATGTTCAAGTTCAAATGCTACATTGTCACTAACAATGACAATCTCATTTTAAAAACAAGCTCTTTTATTTGTATGTAATTTATAGAGAGGATAAGTACAGGTTTCTAATTATAGTCCTAACTATAGACACATTAGTAGTAAAGCTCTTTTAGTGTGAGGAAAAGAAAAACCTTAATTTTCAATGATTACAAAATTGTCACAAAACTCTTCATATGCATTTTCATAGAATAGTGTTCCTAAATGCTACTCAGTTACCTTATGAAATAGCCTTTTTAAAATGGAGGAGAGTTTGAAAATAGTCTCCTAAGTACTCTTTCGTTTCCTACTTTTCAGCTGATAATTTGGCCGTAATGATTTTAACCAACATTTCAAAGATTTAGATAAACAATTTCCTCTTAAAAGATTTATAATCAGCCAGCTGTTGGTGGCTCATGCCTATAATCCAAGTAAGTCAGGAAGCTAAGACCTGAGAAAGGAGGTTTGGGGCCAGTTTGGGCAGCTCTATCTCCAATTAACCAGCAAAAAGCCAGAAGTGGAGGCATTGCTCAAGTGGTAGAAGACCAGCAGTGGGATGAGTCCAAGGTCCTGAATTCAAGCCTCAGTACTGGTACAAACATATGAATGAAATAAAATCAAATAAGGTTTGTAAATAAACTGAGAGTCTAATTTTTAAGTGAAAAGGCCATCATCCATTTCTGTTCTGCAGCTGCTTTCTTGTAAGCTTACCTCAATGAGTTGCAAGAGCAGCATTCATAATTCAGAATAAAGAATTGTCATTCGGTTACATTTTTGAGCTGAGACTTTAAATATTATTCACATTCATACACAAGGAAAGATTAATTGGAAGGTCAGCAGGTAAATGATTTATATTTTTCGCCCTTGGATTAAAGGCCATATTTTGCTCAGTTCTTTCATTGCCTCTTTAACTAGCTCGATAACTAGATCTTTACTAATGTTCTCTCCATTGGTCCCCAAAATAAATGCCCAAAGCCAAAGTCAAGAACCTTGCAGAAATAGTAGCCACTGTCTCCATCCAAGCCATAATCTGGCCACCAAAGGTGTTTCCATGATGGTTAGCATGGGGTGGGAGGACAAGTTCAATGCTCTGAACAGAAGTGCCCCTGGTAGCAACAGCTCCCTCTTCTTCACCACACACGGCACCTGCAAAGTGTAAAACAGCAGTGCTAGTGGAAACAACCAGGCCCGTGTGACTGCTTGTCCTTCCCAACAGCCAGCTCAACTTTAGGACTTTTAGACAAATGGAAATGTCCCCAAATTCTTTTAAGTGAAGATATATAAAGGTTCTACAGAGTGACTTTCATCAGAAAGGAGGATATTTATGGTGAGTTGGGTCAAGAAAACAAATGAGAATGGGAGTTTTAGAAGATGTATCCCAAAGTGAATCTACCAGAAGTTGGTTAAAGTAATAGGTCCATTTAAGCTGGGGTTGTTAGGAGGGGGAAGAGAAGGACAGAAATTTGGAGGTGATGGATACTTCACATATCCATCGTGATATGATTTTACAGGTATATACTTAGGTCAAGTTGCAAGCTTTAAAGATTTATCATGTGTCAACTATATACCTCAATAACCTCATTAAAGACAAAAAATTTGAAGCTATGAAGGACTACATACAGATCCTGAGAATCTGAAGCACCATAAACTTTAAAGTGGGGACATGACTTTTTGAGCAAATTGTTTGATGATGAATGTAGCCACAGCAGAAAACACACAAGCCACTAGTATGTCTCAATGTCCTTCTGCTTTTGAATCATATCTGCCTCATTTACTGACAAATTGGTTTTCACTCTCAACAATGGAGAAATCATATGCTCTAGCTGCATAGCAGAAAAAATGTATTCAATTATGCTTCCAGAAGCACTCAGCAAGTCACTTGCTGGGCATCAACCTCACATGCGATTGTTGAGACAGGTCACAGGGACCATCCTGACTGGACTGTTCAAGACAGAGCTGGTGTGGGCAGTGTTAACAACATGCCCAGCTGTTAACAGAGATTGAGCAGATTCACGGAGGTGGCCAACAAGGGTGGTAGCAGAAATCTTAAACTCCACTTTGTAATGGAGAGTTTAGATTCATCATCAAGTGATAATCTATTTCTTTTATTTTTAATCTCCTCCTTCCATAGATAACTTCGTCCTTTGCTTAAGATATATCAGTGACTTTCATTGCTTTAGTATGAAACTTCAGATCTTTCCCACAACTTAAAAGACCTTTGTCTTGGTGTGAATTATATCTCCCTCTTGAGTCACAGCTGGAAAGATGGCCACCAACCTTCCCCACTGTTTTCTCCCCCATCTCCTATCCTATCACTTTGTTCCGGCCTCACGACTCTTTGACCATTAGCTCCACAGAAAATTGTCTTTAGTGGCAAGGAAGATGAATATGTCCACTCTGTCTGAAACAACATCCTTGGCCATCACTATCATCTTCCCCCACTTCACTCCTGTTCTATCTTGGCTCATGTCATGATCACTTCCTTTGGGAAGCCTTCTCTTACTGCCATAGCTAAGTCTCACTGCTTTCATCTGCTTCTCTACATCAGTTTGTGTGATCTTTCCTTATCATACCCACCAGATCATAAACCCTGATGGGCAGAAACTTTTTTATACTAATTTCTAACAGAAGAGCTCAACAAATATCTGTTTTGAATGAAAACTTGGCTGATACACTTCCTATCATAATCCTCACTCTCAATAACATATTTTTAGGAAATGCAATGGTTGTAGTGTCGTTATAGTGTCTCACACACTGTCTGCAGTTTGTGACAGCTTCCAAGGCTCCAGCCTACTGATTAACCAATACAGTCAGACACAGTCAGTGTTTTCCAACTCAGTGGGTGTGAAGAGCATCTCATGTTGGTTATAATTCGCATGTCTCTGATTACTAATGAGGTCTGGCATCTTTTCATATGTATATTAAACATTCTTGATATTTCTTAATGAAATGTCTGTCATTTGCTTCAAATTCTGTTTCATACTGCTGACACTTCAGTTGGATGAGTGATAGATGTCCACTCAATTCACTGTGTCCCGTAACCTCTCACACATAGTTCCCATTTCTTTGTGTATTTGGCTGAATTCTAGTAATTCTTTCAGATCTAATTTTACTGTCTTTTCTGATGTTAAATCCATTCACTGAGTTTAAATTTTAATTGTTATGAAGTTTTGTAGAAATTCTCTAATTCTTTGTCAAACCTTCTAGACCAGTGTTTAGTGCCTGAATCTCACTTCTAATACATTTTTATTTCTTATCTGTTTATCTGTAGCACTGATGATTGAACCTGGGGTTTCTGACATGATAGGTAAGCACTTTACCACTAAGCTATACCCCGAACCCCTTTTGTTAAATTATAGTACATTTATACTACATATTCTCCACATGAGCAAGTCAGTGTCTGCAGTCTTTGCAAGCTTCCTTCAGACTTCATGAATCTGGGTCACGTTTAGACCTCAACGTCTTACTGACTTTGTTCTGTTGTGATTGTTGTCCAGGTGCTCCTGTTGCTTGGGTTTTATCTGTGGATATCCTTTAAAGCTGGCTTTGATATCATTTCTTCACATTTCTTCACTAGTGCAGATTGCCCGTGATCCTATAACACAGTATACTTTACATGGAAGTTTGTATTTCCATCCAAACAGGTCACAGAATTTTGATGGCAAATCAGCATAAGAATACACTTGGGATTACATGCTCAGAGGGGAGGCACTGTTTCCCCATTCGACCTAGTGAGGCTGAAACAGGAAAGCTACCAACCAGAGCTTTTAGAAGGGTGGGGATTTTCTTGCAGACACACTGAAGGTACCACCTTTGGGAGAGGTTGTAGCTCATGATTTCTTTTTTTTTAACTTTAATTTTTATATTGTAAAGATACTGTACAGAGGAGTTACAGTTACATGAGTAAGGTAATGAGTCCATTTCTTATCAAGCATTGTTATCTCCTCTTTTGTTTTTCTCCTACCATCCCTTTCCTCCCCACCTCCTCAACTCCTCCCTCCCCAGGAGAGTTGTAAAGTTCGTTTTCAACATTAGTGTCTTGTACATCTCCTTACAATGGGTCATCCTGTATCCTTATTTCAGCATTTTGTTATTTCCCTTCCCCTCCCCAAATTAAAAAATGTATATACAAGATGCAGGGCACTGGAATCAAATACAGTGACAACAGGGGTTGTACCATGGGGGAAGAACACAAAGAAACAAAAAAAAATCACATAGTACATTGTAAGTACATCAAAAAGAACAACAAGAAAGATAAAAATCTCTGTGTCCCTATCTTGGCGTTCATTTCACTTAGCATCATCTTATATGGTCATATGTACATAGCTTTTTTTTCTTTTTTTTATTGTGAACATACTGTACAGAGGGGTTACAATTACATGGGCAAGATAATGATGTACATAGCTTTGACCTCTTCTGCTTGTCCTAGACATATGCTACTTATTGCAGATAAGGGAAACCATGGACTTATGTCTCTTTGGGTCTGGCTTACTTCACTTAATATAATTTGTTCCAAGTCTTTCCATTTCCTAACAAATGGGGTGGTGTCATTCTTTCTGATGGAGGCATAGAATTCATATATATCACATTTTCTTGATCCATTCATCTACTGAGGGGCATCTGGGTTGGTTCCGTATCTTAACTATGGTGAATAATGCTGCAATAAACATAGCTGTGTTGGTAGCTTTAGTATGGCTTTGTTTGTGATTGTTTGGGTAAATGCCCAAAAGTGGGATTGCTGGGTCATAGGAGAGCTTAACTGCAAACGGATCAAAGACCTCGAAGTCAAAGCAGACACCCTGAAAACATTACAGGAAGGAAACTAGGGCTCCTTGGCACAGGCCAAAATTTTCTTAATAAAGACCCAGAAACACAACAAATAAAAGAAAGGTTGGACAAATGGGATTTCAAAAAACTACAGAGCTCCTGCGTGGCAAAGGACATAGCTAGCAAGATCAATAAAAAGCCAATGGATTGGGCTGGGAAGGTGGCTTAGTGGTAGAGCGCTTGCCTTGCATGCATGAAGCCCTGGGTTCGATTCCTCAGCACCACATAAGCAAAAAGAAAAAAGCCAGAAGTGGTGCTGTGGCTCAAGTGGTAGAGTGCTAGCCTTGAGCTGAAGAGTTGAGGGACAGCGCCCAGGCCCAGAGTTCAGGCCCCACGACCGGACCCCCCCCCAAAAAAAAAGCCCATGGATTGGGATATCTTCACTAGCCATACAATGGACAAGGGTCTCATATCTAAAATATACTTGGAACTCAAAAAATTAAATCACACAACAACAAATCCTCAAAGAAACAACCGCCCGATTAATAAGTAGGCTAAAGACTTAAAGAGAGACTTCTCTGAAGAGGAAATAAGAATGGCCAATAGACATAAAAGAAATGCAAATCAAAACAACATTGAAATTCCTCCTCAACCCAGTTAGAATGGCTATAATCAAGAACTCTAATAACAACAGATGCTGGAGGGGATGTGGCTAAAAGGGAACCCTATTGCATTGTTGGTGGGGACGTAAACTTGCTCAGCCACTTTGGAATTCAGTATGGAGGCTCCTCAAAAGCTCATGATTTCTTGATCCAATCTTCCTCCTCGTTGGGCCCATGGCTTACTTCAGGAGCTCTGGCTTTGGGCATCTACAGGTGCTTCAAAGGGAATATCAGCTTAGTGTATCCTTACGCTGGTGCATTTGGGGTCTGTAGCCATTTTTCTAATTCTGAGTTTTTCCCTACTTCTATGGGTACTGATATGACCTTGCAAAGATGTTTGTAAATAGTCACTCAGAATTTACATGATTTTTTTTCAGACATCAGGTCCACAGCATTGCAGTAATCAAAATTGGATTGTAGAATATTTTATTTATTTTTTTAGTTAGTTGTTATTTTTATTTTTTTTGGTTGTGGGGCTTGAACTCTGGGTCTGGGTGCTGTCCCTCAGCTCTTCAGCTCAAGACTAGTGCTCTACTACTTGAGCCACAGCGCCACTTCTGGTTAATTGGAGATGAGAGTCTCATGGACTTTCCTTGCCCCAGTTGGCTTTAAACCATGATCCTCAGACCTCAGCCTCTGGAGTAGCTAGGATTACAGGCATGAGCCAATGGCACCCAGCTTCTAAAGCATTTATTAATATACATGTGAAATCTTAACTTCTTCTTTTTTATTTTTGTCAGTCGTGGGCCCTGAACTCTGAGTCTGGGCACTGTCCCTCAGCTCTTCAGCTCAAGGCTAGTGCTCTACCACTTGAGCCACAGTGCCATTTCCGGTTTTTTCTGCTTATGTGGCGCTGAGGAATCAAACCCAGGGCTTCATGCAAGGCAAGCACTCTACCACTGAGCCACCTTCCCAGCCCCCTTAATTTCTTTTAAATTCTATATTGTACTGTTGGATCTTAACTCCTGAGCTTAAATGATCTCCTTAGCTCAGTCTCCTGAGTTGCTGGGACTATAGGTGCTCACTACTATGCCCATTTCTCGGTTTTTAAAATATGATTTAGATGATGGTCTAAGCTAGTACTCACTGAGATATTTTTCCAGCCTAATATTGATGAACAAAATGGTACTTTATTTGACCAAAATAAAGTAATATAAGCTACCTATAAAATATATTGCTGAATGATAACTGCCTGAGTGCATGACTGCCTGACTAGTCTGTGCTGGGGTGTGTGTGTGTGTGTGTGTGTGTGTGTGTGTGTGTGTGTGTGTGTGTGTGTGTGTGTGTGTGTGTGTGTGTGTGTGTGTGTGTATGTGAAGAAACTGTTGTGGGTATGGAGTAATTGGGAGATACATATGATAGAAAGACTTAGTTTTTAATTGTATGCTTTGTATAATTTTGAACTTTTCATATGCATTCTATTTAAAAATAATTGTAAAATAATTATAAACTAAAACTTAATGGAAAGCCTTAAAATAGGAGAAATACTTAAAGACTCAAACTCAAAGCAGTTTCTTCTTTTCCAATTAATTAAAGGAAAAGTCACTCACTATGAAGAAATGTACAACATCCATAGGAACTAATGCTAGTGTCTCCTAGGTCAGGTACTGTGCATATAAACATCAATGATGATACACACACAGAAATACAGAGGGTAAGCGTTCTTTGTGCAAAAGCATTCCCATTTGCAGATCACGGATGACCAAGGCAGATCTTTCCCCACTTCAGATATCAATTCAGGTTCATAGCTCTGGCTTTGGGTTAAGCCTGGTAAACATACCTTATCCTTTCTACAGCCTAGAGTAGTTAAGTTCAATTCTTGTACTTTGGATGTTTTGAAAGTACTGTGTAATCATCCTGCTTGGGCAATTTTACATTTGTCCAGCATTTTTCCATCAGGAACTTTTGAGTTGAATTGAGGTATTTGTAGCTCTTATTTTCCTTCTTATCCAGAAAGGGCAAATCAGGATAATGCCCTGATTTCTTTCTGAAAACTTGTAAGTAAAAGTGCCTCATATTTTAAGTTTTTCCCCAGTGTGTTAAGTTTCCAAACACATCCTCCAAAATTTCTCCTTAATCTCATCTTTTCCTCTCTTCCTTTGGAAGCATATGGCCTGATTCACCTTTCCCACTATTGCAGCAATATACATTTCCTTCATAGGACACCCTGAAGAAGATTCTAATCTTTCATATCTGGTGTTACAATCTTTGGTTCTCTGAAAAAATGTTCTTTTATAATAATAATAATAATAATAATAATAATTTTGTCCAATCAAAATCAGAATCCATCAGACCCAGTAAACAGGGAGGAGACAAGACACACTCTGTTGCCTGTTTAAGTGTTATGGTCAGGACCCACAGTCTTTAAAATCAATTGCCTTTGAAGTTTTGTAGTCACATTGGTAACATGGACGTTACTAACATTTTCAAAAAAGAAATTTTGACTTAGGCCAATAGTTGTTTTGCTCAAAGGAATACAGAGTAACCCATTTGAGGCTAGATTACGTGAAATTAAAAGTGGCATTTAAAACAATCTATAATTCTAAATCGAACCAGACATATAGACCTATTCTGGGCAACCTCAAAAAAACCAAAACTAATGTCAATTTTATCTCTTCATTTGAGTGATTGTAGTATATGCCTGTTATCAATTAATTTAGCACAGCTCTAGTGCTTAAAAACTACTTGTGGTATGGTGAAGATAAATTGCTGCTGACTTATTGGCACCCATTGTACCAGGTTAGAAGTAGCTAATGCAGCCATCCAAGTAGCAAGATCCATATGGTCCTTGCTAATGTAAGTGAGCTTGAGCCACCAGACCTAGTGTTTCTTCCCAGGTAAATTAACTGGGTGGAGAGGTCAGAGCAGCAGAAGTCACCAAAAATGCTTGCTAGGGCAAATCACAATGTTTTGATATTGGAAGTACAGATTTGATGTAGATTACCTTTCTCTTATACCCAACATTTCCCTTAGTAATGATTTTTACCAATCATCTCTTTGATATTGGAAGTACAGATTTGATGTAGATTACCTTTCTCTTATACCCAACATTTCCCTTAGTAATGATTTTTACCAATCATCTCCATCGCTGGGGACCATGACCAAATTTTTCTATGCTCCATGAACTTGAGGGCTTTAGCTATTCTTCAGGTTCCTTCAAAGTAGCCTTTAATGATCACCTTCAATTCCTTCTTGAAATAACAGTTTTGTGTATGCTCAGCACTGTTCTCACCAATCTTTCTACATTAACTTATTTCATCTTGATATGAACCTGTTAGATTTATATAGGTTTTTATCATTTCCATTTCATGACTTAATTTTTAACCTTTGCCTCCATGAGCTCAGAGAAACAAAAGTCATGTTTATAGACAGCAAGTACTGGGGTAAACAAAGAAAATGAGCAACTCCATGCTGGTCGGCCATCTCTGACTGAAGGAGGAAAGTAGATGAGCCACTCATTAGGCACAGTTTTAGTGATCTGATATTTGCAGTCAATAATCTAGTGCCAAAAGCCACGGTTCCTGGAGTGTGAAGCTTAGGGGTGAAGAGACTCACTGAAGATCTCTGTTTCCCCATGGGGCTGAATCTAGAGTCCAGGCAGGAAGCAGGTGCCACCTCCGATAGCTTGAGAAGAAACACGCTGACAGAACTCAGTGAGCGACCACTCCTGTTGGGTACCTCTTGCTGGTTTGAATGAGGCTTTAAATCCAATTCAATACCCCAGTTTCCCTCAAGAACAGAGACAGAAATGGTCCAAGTGCTCTATGAGCAGTGATAATCACCATACCGCTCCCCGTTTACATTTATGGCACAGGACTCAGGCTGGGAAACTGGTGGCTGCATTTGCTCTATGTACGACTGTGTCACACTCTCAAGGTAGGGCTAAGAGGGTTGAGTCTGGCTATGACTATGGCATAGTGTTTACAATGAGCTGTTCTTGGTCCCTTTATTCCATCCCTCTATAGTTCATGCAGGGTCACCCAGATGTCCCCTCCCCATGCCTCAGGCAATGCATTTACGCTTCCCCTATCCCCACTCCAGCCAGAGTCACCAATGGCTTCCCTGTTCCCAACCCTGGAGACAGGTCATCAAATAGTGTGATTTAACTGAGGACAGAAGGGTATTTTTTAAGACACAAAGGTGAAGAAAGTTAGGCCAATGTAGCCAGGATACCGACACATACTAATAACCATGTTAAATGCTTGAGTTTTCCTGAGATAGCCTTAGCTATCTACTTATTAAACAAAGAAAGAATTAAGCCAGGAATAAGGAGTTTGTCATTTTATTTCTTTCCTGGGTTTTTAGCATGGAGAAGATAACAGAGTATATTTGGAGTTGGTCACTTTCTTTTTGGTTTGTTTCTTATTAATGGTTTGTCTGGTCTGCCGTAGGGATGTTTCTATGGTTCAGTTGTTTCATTATATCTTGCCACAGAAACCATCTTTACAAAAGGAGACTCTCTTTTCTTAGCATCATAATTTCATGATGAAGTTTTAACTTCCTTGAACATACCTTGGTAATGGATATTGCCCTGTGAGAGGCAAGTAAATAATAACAGCGTTCAGGTGTTGGGGACAGGTTTGACATGAATTATGTCTTTCTCTCAAAACCAACCATGTCCTTCAATAATGATCTTATCACACATGCTGTCCTATTTTGGAAAATAATACCCCCAGGCTTTGAGAGCTCCTTTAGCTTCAGTACCCCTAGTTTCTCAAATCAGTGGCCTTTCAGCAGTTCTCTTTCATCTAGAGACCTTCTGTAAGGCTGACTCAAGCTGACAGAATAAGCCTCCATACTTCTGCCATTCCAGGTTCTGCCTTCCTCTCCCTTTGCATATTTGCATATTTGCTTTCTCTTCTTCGATGCCCTCCATTGGCGCCAAAGCGATGTGGACCTTCTGTAGGTGTCTTCCCTGCCTGCAGTTGCAGTTTCTTCTGGTGCTAATATGCAGAATTCATGAGATCTCATGGATGAAGGTGTGCTTAGTGAATGGAGACAAGCTGTGTCTATGTACGGCATGACCATCATCCTTTCACCCTTCCATCCTTACTGAACATTGACTGATAACATCTAACTGCCTAGTCCTTTATTTCCAATCTCTCTTCTGGTGAGGTGTGTGGAGGTGAGTGGGCCTTCAACTCAAGAGGTCTCAGGTATCGCCAATTAAATTATGAGCCGTTAGGGCCCCCCGCCTTCGGCTCCCAGGTTTGTTGGAAAAGATACATACCATCATCAGCACTGAACTGCAAAGGGAAAATAGATATCCTGTAAGAAAGGAACTTTACATGGCGAGGACATAATCTACGTAAGTAGATTTACTGACCTTCAAACTTGCTACTTTCCTTCATTAAGTTGTTAAAGGTGTCTTCATGCTGCAATCGAACTTTCCGTCTCTCTGAAGCCAGATTGTGTTCTTCCCGATCTTGCTCACTTAGAAGTATGACTGGTTTCAAATGGATCTAGAGAAAGGAAAACATTTATCTTTCATCACCTTGTTATGTTACAAATGCACATCATAAATTCTGCAAAAAACAAATGATGTGCTATATGAGTCTGTAACTCAAGTAAATAGTATTTATGGGTATTTTCATTAAGTGAATTCTGGCTATTTTTTTCTTAGTTTAAAATTTTAAAAGCCAGCATAGGCTTAATTATTTCTTCTTATAATAAGGTATGTGCTTTGGAAATAATTTTTGTTGATTTTATAATTTGTCAACAGAACTACAAAACTTGAGTTTTTATAAACTATGAAACTGATGAATGAGGAGAGGGATTCTTATTAAGGAATTTTGTTTCTAGCTTCTGAAAAACTAAGACTTCAAAGAGATGGAATACAGATGTTCTAGAGAAAACTGCTTTGTACCAAGAGTTTTCCAAATTTGGACATTTCATCACAGAAAAACATCTAACAAGCAAACTGAGAAATCAATACATCAGAGTGAAGCTTTGATTGACCTCTAGAAACCTAGGAATATGATGACACAGTACCAAGGGCTGAAGTTCTTCCCCAGACACCCATGTGCTCATCAAGTGTATGAAAGGGCAGGTTGCCTGCTGGCTTATGTCCAGAACACCTCAAGTCTAATCTGACCCTTGGCCCAGGTAAAGATGAAATAAACCAGTGATTCATAATATGAAGCTTGAAGTCCAGAGTTCTCCTGAACTGCTTTGCCTTCTTTGGTGACAATGCAGATGACGATCTACTCTGGGTCAGCTGTTTATGTAATCTCATCTTAGTTCTGTGACCAGCAGAATATAAAAGCTGCTTAGGGAACATACTTTTTATACCCCTGAAATCAAGATACGTTGCATATATTTTGTTGATACTTAATTCACAGACTAAAAACACTACGTGTGACTGAAAAGGATCCTGAGAGCAGATGACACCTGGAAGTTGAGCCTCTCTGAAGGGCTATGCCTTTTTATCCTATCCTATCTCCTCCAACTTCAGTAAGCTTGACATGCAGAGTCCAGTGTGCTCTGTCAGGTCTGCCCCGGGGGAGGGGAGTCCCCATCTCCCCCCTCCTCTTCCTGAAAGACAGCATGTAGTCTTACTGGAAATCACTTGTCCAAAACTTTTACAGTAACCATCCATACCTGTTAATCACCTGTCAATCACCTGACTGTGAGTCAGCAAAAAGACCCCAGGATCTGAGGTCACTTCTGCATCCCCTGCGGCCACACCTCCTCATGGCCTTTCCCTATATAATCCTCTCCACCATCAGTGGAGCTACAGTTCACTACACCCTACATCCTACACCCTACTTCCGAGTGCAAGCTGGCAGTTTGGTATCCCCAATAAACTCTCTTTTGCCTGAACTGCGTGGTGGTCTCCTTTCAGAAGCCCTTACGCTGTGTGGCCTTGCAATGATCTCCCAGTGTAGCTGTTGCACTAAGTCTCTTTAGGCATTGCCCATTTTGCCCTGGGATTTGGACACAATGCAGGCAGTCCTCTTGGTTCAACCCAAATCACAGCCTTTTCATGTCACTCTAAATGATGTGGTACTTCTGAGCCAGACGGTTCCTAACTGGAAAATGAGTTCGTCTAGGAAAAGGAGCTTTAAGATTCAGGTTATCTGAAATGGCCACTTACAGCTACCAAAAGGTAGCTGATTTCCCAGCAAAGCTCTCAGGGCCATTTCTTCAGTCTCGGGAGGAGCGTAACTGAGATGTCACTACTGTATGCTTATTCCACATGTTCTCAAATTCAGAATGAGAAGTCTCAGCTGGAGGGGAAAACAATGGCTATTTGTCCTCCATGAAAGGAAGGGGTTGTCCTTGTATACTCGCGTATGCATGTCTAGAATGTGTCTATGTGTCCTGGATGTTTATGTATACTGCTCTCAGATATGGGAACTCTGCATTCTCTCTCATATTCTCTCATTCTGGAGTTGAGATTATAGCAGAACAGATAGGTTGGAGAGGCATATCTATTTTGAGTAGCATATGTTAGTTGTACAAAGAGGTTTCATTGTGATATTTCCATACATGCACACAATATATCCTGATTGGATTCACTTTCCCTCATTCCTCCTCCTTCGTAAAACAACTTCGACAGGTTTTATTGTTCTGTTCCGACATGTGTTCCTACATGACTATGAAGTACTTAAATCAAATCTACCTTCCTTCTCCCTCTCCATTCTTCCTCCTCTTTCCCACTGTTATCCAATATGTACCCAACAGAACATATTTTATATTCCTGCCATCCTTTTAAGCATATATTAATTGTACAAAGGTGATATTTCACACATGTACATATTATACTTGTCACCTTAATGCCCTCTACTGTTTTCTTTCCCTGTCCTTCTGTCCTATTATTCAACAGTTCTCAGTGATTTCCTTATGCCACCTTCATTCACAAATGCAGGGTATTTAGATGTTATTTGCCCTCCATGACTGAATGCTTTAGATTTTCATGAGCATAGGATCTCTGGGATGCTTTGACAAAATATAGACTTCAAGTTCTTTGGCACACTAGCAGTTATAATTCTACAGGCCCAAGTTCTGTCCCAGAAAGCTGCATTTTAGATAATATAATTAACTGATATGAGCTTCCATTTTGAAAAGCATCAGTCTTGGGCAATACAAGTTTGCTTTATGGCATCTTTAATTTGGGACATAGAGTGGGAGAAGGATTCCAGGGTATAAAATCCTGCCTGACCTAAGTGTAAAGCTGTTGGTAAGTGTGGTTCTGTTGGGAACAGGGCAAGCGTTGCTATGTCCTAGGAATAAGTTAGATTTGGTCTAAGGAGGAATAGTCTCAAGGGTAGACTGAGCATCTATCACTTCCAAGTGGGGCTAAAAGAAATTGATGGGCTCACTCCTGGAGTGAATCTTAGAATTCATCAAATTGAATTGTTATAGTTTAAGATGCTTAGCCTATGGTCTTCCATGTATGGGATCCCAATCACAAAACCTCTAACACTACAGAGAACTGGTAGAGATGCAATCTTAGGCAGCCTAAGATGAGCAGATGCAGCCTATTACCAAGCAAGTGGTCAGGCACTATATCAGGTCAAGGGTTTTATTTAATAGTACTTTACCCCAGATGCCTTGGAGCTTTGTGTGTGAGTGCGCGTGCGTGTGTGCGTGTGTGTGTGTGTGTGTGTGTGTGTGTGTGTGTGTGTGTGTATTTGGTACTAGGATTTGAACTTTGTACCTGGGCACTGTCCCTTAGCTTGTTATTCAACGCTGATGCTCTACCACTTAAGGTACCGCTTGCCTTCTAGCTTTTCGTTGGTTAATTGGATAAGAGCCTCACAGAGTTTGTTGTCTGAGCTGGCTTTCAGCCTTGAGCTTCACCTCTCAGCTTCCTGAATGGCAAGGATTAAAGGAGTAAACCAGTAGTTCTTGGCATCAAGCTTATTTCTAAACTTCAATAACTCAGCAACTTTGCTGTTTTTCCTTCAGGGATAAAAAAAATGACTGCATCATAATACATAACTGCTTGCTAAATTTCTCAGCTCAATGTACCTCAATTCAAGTTTGAATTATATAATCACAAAAGCACTAAAGCAGTAAGCTCTATTTTTGAGACACTGCTATGACCTTCAGATCATGTAAAACACAAAAGAGTTTCCTTTTCCATACATTGTGTACATATTCTGTTCTTGAAAGTCCTCTTCTCAAAGGACCTTACTACTCAATCCTATGATGTTGGAATGATAGCTGTATAGAAAGTGTTTGTGAATAGCAAATCTTGAGAAAGTGAATCTCATGATAAGAACTATTTCTAATGTCACTGTGATTATGTACTTTTCTTACAAGAGGTATTTCTTCACATAGAAAACTTACCTTTTCTTCTCCAACTGGTTTGGCTACAAATGTCGAGAAAGCCACACTAATAACTTTCTCAATGCCAGTGAGTATGTCCTGTACTATGACCCTGATACTGATCTGAAAGACAAGAAAAACAAACAAACTGTCCATCATCCAGATAGCACATTCGATTGCAGCATCTAGAATTCAGTTATGCATTTCCCGGATCTTGTCTTTCAAGTTTTAAAATGAGATCAGCATTTTAAATGATTTTAAAACAATACTGCTCTTCCAATGATGTTCTATAGAACTGGACAAATAACTTTTCCGAACCATAACCATGTTTAACCTTTTGTCTCTGCATTTTAGAACTAACATTGCATAGGCAGAATTATCTCGTGTCATGTCAGCTTAGTTTCCTTTTTTTTTTTTTTTTTTTTTTGGGAAAGTAAGAAGGCAGCTGAAATACTGCAATGAGAAATGGGAAAAGCCCTAAGCTGGTCCTCAGGTTTGAATTATGGGTAAACTCAGGAGCTTATCTTTAGAGTATGTCTAATTAGTAGTTTCTGCATGTCTCAGGCAGATAAGGCATTGTATCTTTCTGGAACAACAGGCAACCTCAGGAATCTTAGTTCAGCACCGTGTAATCAATGGGAAAGAATATCAATTTCTACTTCTTCACCAGGTACAGCATGTATGAAAAATCTATGAGTCACTTTAAGTCATTTATCTTGAAAATGCAAATTCGCTCTTGCATGGTAGATTCTAACTAGATGTTGATTGACCAAACTTCAGCTAATTATTTCAAGCCCTCCACCAAATCTTACCCATATAGTTTCCACCTTCAGAAAAATTGACAAGTGAAATATAAAATATCTAACAACAGTTAGTTATGTAGCAACAGTTCCAAAGAGTTTTTTTTTTAAGTTTTGAATATTGTCTCCTGTTGGAACAGTTGACAGTTATTTGTGGTATGCAAATGTCTCTGAGACATATACATGGGCGGGGGGTGGGGGGGAGTAAATTCACTGTGTTATGAAAGAGTAAGAAAGATTAGAATTACATTCCATGAAAACAACTGGAAAACCACAAGGTAAGAAGCCACTATTTTCACATATAGGAAACAGTGGCCCAGGCCTGTGATACTGGGGACCAGGAAACCATACGAGAAGAATATCACAGGTCCCAGATTACCAGCATGAAGGAAACTCCTATAGGATGCTGGTCAGGGAAAGAAAACCTTATTTACTGAGTGGCAGAGCCAGAAATCAGGATCTAAGCAGATGAACCCAAGGTACAGGCTACTGGAGAGAAGAGATAGAGATAGAATTCCAGAAATATGCTTTTGGATCTCTTTGAGTCTTCATGTAGACACCAGTTTTAACATGCACAGGGTGAAAGGTCACAAAGCCAGACCACAAGAGATCCACCCCTTGCCATTATTTTATTAATATCAACTAGTTGTAAAAAAAAAAAAAAGGGGAGGTCATTTTGACATGCTTACAACATCTTTTAATGAACAGCTACCGGAAAGCTGTGATGTGAACAATTTCAAAACTGGCCATCTTCTGAGCTCTCTCTCACCAGACCCCATGGAACACACAACACATCATAGAATCCACAGAAGACTCCAACTGAGAAGGAAGACTAAAACATCCCCAACTTAGAAGAGGGACTGACTGCCTTTCATAAAGCAATTAATCGTGGGGTAAATTTCAATAGGTGGCAGAGGGAGGGAGATATAGAAGCAGAGTTTGAACAATAACTAGAACAGTCAGAGAAAGAAAATTCCTATTTTGCCTAGAACCAAGAGAGTACAGTACCCCTCTCCCACGTTTGCTTCCCGTGCATCCCTCTATATAAGAGTAGTGTACTGTATTCATTGAATTTGAGTATCAGACTTAAATGAGAATACCCATGAGTCTGATTACAGACTTACAGGTCTTATGAAATTTAGAAGCCTGTTACTTGCAAATACTCTTCTAGGACTTCTTCTTTGCCCACTGTTGTAAGTACGGACTGGCAGGAAGAAGGAAGAAAGGCTGCCTCTTACCTCCATGCTTGTGCTGAATGCTCTAGTCACTTTTGCTTTGATGGTTATAACTTGTCCAACCCTTGTAAAACAAAAGCCAAAAAAAGACCTCAATAACCCTAACACTTTTAATTCTAGATTTAAAGATTTGCTTAAAGACATGCACCGTAAACAGTTCCACTTTAGCATGGGGTATGAAGTTTCTATATGGAAAACTCAGTATAATGATACCAACACATAGAACTTAAAGATAGGCGCTAATCATTATACACCACCCTTGGGATGTCCATTGACTCCATTTAGAAAAAAAAGGGCCTTTGCAACGATAGCATACAGAGACACCAAAGTCTGCAACAGATAATTCTACTTAAAGTTTTCCCCAAAGTTCTGAGTTCAGGGCCCTAGTCACTTCTGATCTCTTCACCTTATAAAGAACCAAGAGCTAGCACTCTTGAATTTTCTCCTTTAACGTCAAAGCTGAGCTTCTTTCTCACTGTGTTCTTTGTTCTTCTGTTTCCATCTCTTATAGTCCCCATCTCCTTCTTTACAAAGGCTCCATCCATTCCCACCACCCATGCCCTGTCTCTCTCCACTACCAGCCCTGCTTTGTCAGTTCTTTTCTCATTTGACTATAAATCTCTACCCTTGCCTGGCTCTTTCAGTCTATGAAAATGGTTAGGGCTTCTCCTTTAAAGCAAACAAACAAACAAACAAACAAACAATACTTTCCCTCAAACCCATTCTGTTTTAAGATTTTTTTTCTCTTTTTTTATATGTAGACTTTCTAAATGAATCAGTATTTTTCTAACTTATACATTTGACAACCATGCACTGAGCTCCACCTAGCCCTGCCAATGAGCTAAGTATAAGTTTCAGTGAGGAACAAGACAAGGTAGCTGACTCCAAGCCTTTGGGATACCAATGTGAAAACGAGAGTTGCCTGACTTGATTGTTGTAGCTGGGAGATGAGTCCCTGGGACACACCATACCATTCTCTCTTCTTTTATATATACTTGAAATTTTATTTATATTGAATTTTTCTTCACTATGAGTAGTAAAGCACATAAGCGTTCTCACGCTGAAAATGTTTTTCACAAGTTACTATCTCCGCTCAGATGCATTTGTGTTTATCCATCAACCTAATGATGGAATTCACCATTGCAGAGATACTTTTCATTAAAAAGCTTTCTAGGTCTCAAATCACAATGTACTTAAGCAAAGAGTTTCTTCTCAACAAAACTGTTAAAACTATGACTTTACACTTATAATATTGACTAAAAGTAGGCTCTTTAATTATTTTTCTGACAAATTTGGATTGGGTCAAATGTCACACACTTTATATCAAACAAGATCACTGACTCCCAATGATTAAGGTGTCACAAAATCGACATTGCAAATGAGTGGACAAAAACCATGAGAAAGGAGTGATAGAATAAAACCACTTACCTAGCTGTTTCCTCAAACTGAATGTCATCCACAGAGGCAGTGACACAGGAAACTCCAGCATGCTTTTCAGCTTCAAAATTGGTTTAAAAATACATATTATATATTGTATATATGATAAATTATATATTATATATACTGTGCTCATAGTTAACCTTGAAAGTTTTATTTTAGCATAAAGAAAACAGAATAATGTTCAAGTAGATTTGTTTTAGTTACCCATCCTCTCATTCATTATAGCACTGCTGTACTTGCTTTCTCTGGATGATCTACATCTATATGAGTTCCTTTGCTCTATTTCTGTTTCTTATAGCATGGTAATTAGTTGCTTTAAGTAAATTTTAATTTACACAATATTTTATTGGAATTTTAATATCAATATTCAGAAAATCTGAATAACCATTTTAACAAGTTGGTACAGACTTTAAATATTCTTTTTATGTTTGTTTTCTTTCTTTCTTTTTTTTTTTTTTGGTCCAGTCGTGGTGCCTGAACTCTGGGTCTGGGCGCTGTCCCTCAGCTCTTCAGCTCAAGGCTAGCGCTTGAGCTACGGCGCCACTTCCGGCTTTTTTCTTTTTGCTTATGTGGTGCTGAGGAATCGAACCCAGGGCCTCATGCATGCAAGGCAAGCGCTATACCACTGAGCCACCTTCCCAGGCTGACACCATAAATATTCTGTCAAGTATTATCCTCCTAATGTTTTATAAATAAAGTGCCAAAGCCTCATCCACTGTCTCATATCACTAGTACCTGAATATGTGTAAATCACTTAGCCATTGTAAGCACTGAGCAGTATGGGAGACCTTAAGATTGCCTGCCAAATCAGAAAACAGTTCTCTGGGTATCAGAGAAAGACAAATTGGCACACAGCAAGGATTTAGTCAATAGTCCCAAGTAAGAAAAGGGGAGAAAACATTAGAAAGGGGCAATTTTTTAAATACATCCTTTCCCCTGATGAAATTATGCAGAAAAGTTGAAGTTCTAATTTTGCTAGTTGTAAATAAGTTGTTTTTTCAAACACACACATGACGAGAACAGAGTTGCCAGGGAACTAAATATAGCAAACTGTGTGTGAGAGCAATGGGGCAAGAAGGATGGGTTTTCCAACTATAAAGTTCACTGAAAAGGAAAGAAATGGAGGTAGAAGACTATAAATGCTCAAGGTGAGCTCAATTTAATTCACGTTGTCAAGCCATTTGTCAAATCCTGGCTGATTTCTAGACACTGAACTGAATTAAGCCCATCTTTTCACCAATCTACTCAGTTAAAGATCTAGCCTTAGTTTACGTCTTTTTAGAGCTTGAACTGAGGCACTAAAAGACAACAACTGAACCTTTTCAGATAGATTCTTTAAATCATTAACTAAAGAGTACTTAATAAAATATCCATTCCTGTTGCTTGACACAAGTGAACAGGACGTCCACATTGTTAAACTATTCTTATACAGTATTACTGTGTATGCCAGTGTGGTTACCCAATTTTAAATTATTTAAGTCAGGTGCTGGTGGCTCATTCCTGTAATTCTAGCTACTCAAGAGGCTGATAATTGAAGTTCTTGGTTCAAAGGCAGCCCAGGCACAACTCCCTAGCCATAAAAGAAATGCAAATCAAAACAACACTGAGATTCTACCTCACCCCAGTTAGAATGGCTAAAATCAAGAACTCTAATAACAACAGATGCTGGAGGGGATGTGGACAGAAGGGAACCTTACTGCATTGTTGGTGGGAGTGTAAACTTGTGCAACCACTTTGGAAAGTAGTATGGAGGTTCCTCAAAAGACTCCACATAGAGCTCCCTTATGACCCAGCAATCCCACTTTTGGGCATTTACCCAAATGTTTACAAACAAGACCACACTAAAGCTACCAGCACGACTATGTTTATTGCAGCACTATTTACTATAGCTAAGATATGGAACCAACCCAGATGCCCTTCAGTAGATGAATGGACCAAAAAAATGTGGTATATATACAAAATGGAATTCTATGCCTCCATCAGAAAGAATGACATTGCCCCATTTGTTAGGAAATGGAAAGACTTGGAAAAAAATTATATTAAGGGAAGTAAGCCAGGTCCAAAGAAACATAGGACCCATGGTTTCCCTTATTTGCAAGATTCTTATCTCCAATTAACCACCAGAAAACCAGAAGTGGCACCGTGGCTCAAAATGTAACCTAGAGCTGTTACTTATTTCCTGGAGGAACTTAGAAGTATATTGAGTGAGTAATTATAACTCAGGAGTGGGATGACTGATAAAAATAGTGAAAACTGTCATTTATTTCTTTAACTAATATTGATGGAACATCTATGTTGTGCTAGCAACTCTATAAGATGCTAGAAAATAGAAATCAACCATAATCCTTCTGTTCATGGAGACTAGTTGAAGAACTAAAGATTACTTTAATGGATGCATAATTACAAAGTAACTTCAGTGCTCTGAAGAAAACATGGGTTTTATGAGGGCCTATAACTAAGGAACTTGCCAAACTGGGAAGTTAGGAAAAGCTTTCTGTGGAGAAATAACTTGGGCTGAGATCCAAGGGGTGAGATGGAGTGAGTAGACACAGAGGGACAGTGAAGAGATCATGCTGAGCAGAGATCAGTGACCAGGTCCCATGAAGCCTCTGGTATTAAAATGCATGGAGGTGGGGCTGGGAAGGTGGCTCAGTGGTAGAGTGCTTGCCTTACATGCATGAGGCCCTGGGTTCAATTCCCCATCACCACATAAGCAAAAAGAAAAAAAGCTGGAAGTAGCGCTGTGGTTCAAGTGGTAGAGCGCTAGCCTTGAGCTGAAGAGCTGAGGGACAGCGCCCAGGCCCAGAGTTCAGACCCACGACCAGACCCAAAAAATAAAAAATAAAATAAAATGCATGGAGGGATGTGGGATGAGCAGGAAGAGCAGGAAGAGCAGGAAGAGGAGGAGGAGGGAGAAAATTGAGTGTGGTAGTGTACACCTATAACCCAAACACTGGGAAGGCAGAAGCTGTCGTGGCCTTTGTAAGGAATCCTTGCCTCAAAATGAACAAAACCAAAACAAAACATGCATGAGCTTGTGAAGCTCTTGGCTGACAGTCTTAGAAGCATTATTATTAAAGATATCATCTACTGTCTTCTGCTACACACTGTTTCTAATGTGGTCAGTATTCATTTTGGTTACTGTTCTCCCACACAGAGTATTCTGTTTTTCTCTGGCTGCTTTCAATTTTCTCTTCACCACAGTTTGATTACAATAATGCCTAAATGAGGAGATTTTTGTACAGGTTTTGCTTAGTACTTTATGGTCTTAAATCTATAGTTACATATCTTTCACCATATTTTTTCAAAGTAGGTTAGCTCTTTCCCTTTTTGTTTTCTCAGTGGCTGCAAAAGTGTTGTTTTATTTTAGTTATTTTCCCACAAATGTCTGAATGATACTTAGAGTCTACTTTTCCTTTCCTTCTTGTAGACTGAACCCAAGCCTTACACATACTAGGCAAGCACTTTACCTTTGAGCCAAATCATTAGCCTACTCTGTTTGTTAATTTTTTTTCTGTCTTTAAAACTAGATAATTGCTACTGATTTCTCCTCACACCTGTTCTTTTCTCCATCATCATCATTCTACAATTGTGCCTATCCAATGCATTTTAAATTTCCAGATTTTCAGTTTTTCAGTTATTGAGTTCTCAATTGGTTCTCTTAAAAGGACTTTCTGATTATCTTCTGAGGTTTACTACCTTTTCTTTCCCTATGATCATATTTTCTATTATATCTTTGCACATAATCACTACTTAAAATCCTTGAAAGTCAGTCTCAAAGTCTCCTATGATTAGTCAGAAATGGCTGTCTTTGAAGAATAAGCCATGTTTCCTTGTTTCTTGGCATGTCAAGTAATTTTGGATTGTATTCTCGTCGCTGTGATTTGATTTACACTTTGCAGAAAATATAGGATTTGACATGTTGCTTTATTCTAAGCAGGTAATTATCTTGACGACATCCAAAGTAATAATCACGCTAGAGATGGGCCTAATTCTTTTCAGTTGTTTTCACCTTAGTTGAGAGGTTTGGAGGCTGTCTTATGCATGTATTATTTAAATTTTGCCATAGATCTGGTCAAAGATCGTAGATCATAGATTTTATGGTTCTGCCTGTCTAGCTCCCTTTTCTAGACTTTTCTTTTTCATATTCAAACATTTTTCTCAAATTCTGCTCATTAGTTCTGCAAAATAGCAAAGCTATGGGTTTCTCACTAGAAATTTGAGTTTTCCTTCATGCTTACAAGTCACTAAACAAAGACAACAAAACACACATGAATCTCAAAAAGATAAATAGAAATAAAACCCAAGAAAAAAATCAGCCAGTACTTCCTCAAAGCATTAACTTTTACATCTCCCAAGCCAAATTTTGTTCACTTTCAAGTTGCATTAAATCATCTTTATTTAATATTTTGTCTAGAGTTAATAATTTGTATCCATGGGATATTTTATTCTGATGAAGTACTTCACCAGACTGGAGGAAGCACACTTTAACATTTTGGTACAGAAAACAATGGAGAAAGATGAACAAAACATGTGACACAGTCAGTGAGCATCTTCAAATGGCACTGTAGATGCAGTGTGGGAGACAAGAATGAATTGAGAAGACCAGTTTAAAAGCCAGTAATGAAACAACATTGAGATACCACCTCACCCCAGTTAGAATGGCTAAAATCAAGAACTCTAAAACAGCAGATGCTAGAGGGGATGTGGACAGAAGGGAACCTTACTGCATTGTTGGTGGGAGTGTAAACTTGTTCAACCACTTTGGAAAGTAGTATGGAGGATCCTCAAAAGACTCCACATAGAGCTCCCCTATGACCCAGCAATCCCACTTTTGGGCATTTACCCAAATGATCACAAACAAGACCACACTAAAGCTACCAGCACAACTATGTTTATTGCAGCACTATTTACTATAGCTAAGATATGGAACCAACCCAGATGCCCCTCAATAGATGATTCAATCAAGAAAATGTGGTATAAATACACAATGGAATTCTATGCCTCCATCAGAAAGAATGGCATTGCCCCATTTGTTAGGAAATGGAAAGACTTGGAAAAAATTATATTAAGTGAAGTAAGCCAGGCCCAAAGAAACATAGGTCCCATGGTTTCCCTTATTTGCAATATCTAGTATATGTCTGAGTCAAGCAGAAAAGGTCAGATAAGGTGATGTTAGGGAAATGAACCCTAAGATATGTATTCAAATGGTTTTTTTCTTTCATGCGATTGTTTCTAACACATTTATAAGATGATTTCTTTGTTGCTTTGTATGTCCCTCCCCCACGGTATAACCCCTGCTTTCACTGTATTTGATGGCGGTATAATTTGTGGAGGGCAAGGGGAAAAACAAATCTTTTAAATAGGGATACAGGTGGACCCATTGCAACAATGAGATGTACAAGTCATTATGTCGAAAAATGAACTTTACAACTTTGGTGTGGGAGGAGGGGGGAGTAGCGGGGAGGATTGGGTGGGGGGACGGTGGGGGAGAGTATGGGAAGTGATGGGAAGGGGAAACAAAGGAGGAGGCTACAATGCTTGATAAGAAATGTACTCATTATCTTGCCCATGTAATTGTAACCCCTCTGTGCAGTATTTTCACAATAATAAATAAATAAATAATTTTTTTTAAAGCCAGTAATGAAATTCACAAGGTACAATTGTAGGAGCTGTAAGGAGATGGCAACAGTGAGGTGGAGCAAAGGAGCTGGGTTTACATTTAAATGACTTCTGAGTCATCTTACTTCAGGAAATAATACTGATAGGTAGGACTGAGTTTATGAATCCAATATATGGAAGAGGAAGCAAGGTAGACAGGTAAACAGAATGACTCCTAGATTGTTTTTTCTCTTTTTCTTTTCTTTTTTGTTTCTTTTTCCTTTTTTTTTTTTTTTTTTTTTTTTTTTTTTTTTTTTTTTTGCAGTATTCGGCTTGAATTCAAGACCTCATGCTTTCTAGGAAGATATTCTACTACTGGGTCATACCTCATATTCTTTTTTACACTGATTAATTTTAGGTATATTCTCCCTTCCTGCCTGGGCATCACCTTGACTGAAATCTCTCTATTTTTGCTTCCTATCCTGCTCGAATGAGGAGCATGCCACAATGTGCCCAGCTTCTTCCATTCAGATCGAGTCTCATGAACTTTTCTGCTAAGGCTGGCCTGCAACTGTGATCATTCCAGGCCTTCCATGTATGTGGAGGACAGATGTGCATCATTGGGCCCAGCTGTTGGTTGAGATTGGGGTGAGGGGTCTTGAAAATGTTTTGTTCAGACTGGCCTTGAACTCTGATCCTCCCCACGTCAGTCTTCAAGTAGCTCGTGTTACACAAAAGTGAGCCAGGCAGGCTGCTAGAGTTTTGTACCATTATATGAATCAGTTCTATTTCTGAGAGTGAGCTCACACATAACACAGAGAAGAGAATGTCGGTTTGAGACAATTCAAAGGAAGAAATGGACACGGGGGTGAAGAATGATTCAGTGATAGCTGCAGGTTTGTGCCTTGAAGGACGGTAAGAATAAAGGTCTGCTGAAAGGATGTTTAATGTCAATGTGATGGTGGTGATGTTTAATTTTTCTTTAAATATTATAAAGATATTTTGGAATTTGTGAGTTTCTGGAGACACCGATGCCTTGGGGGTCATCACTGTGATCAAAAGTGTTAGAAAATAAGAATTATGCTTGAGACAATACTGGGGAAACCTGTATCTGTATTATTCTTCAGATTCAGTTGCTTTGTGACTACACAATGTCTTTGATGCCTCTTCCTCCATAGAGTATTCACCCTGGGCATTAGCCAAATGTCCAAACCAATTCTAGCAACTCTATCTCAAACCAATCCTATAGAGTTATTTTTTACATTACTATTAATTGAAGTACAGAGAAATTGATTGTCCACTGAATATATTTATGATACCTTTTCTAAAAACATGATCACTGAAATTTTTGCAATAACCATGAGAGAGCAATTACTTCGTCATCACAGGACAGAAAATGAACTTGAAGAACTACTATTGCCACATCATAGATTCAGTTCCCTTGGAAAGACACTCATTATTAGCAGCTTCCATGATTTCTCCACTGTTTCTTTTTCTTACATAATTTCTTACATAATTTCATATTCATGCTTCCCTTATTATGTGATTATAACTAAATTTGAGTCTTGCTAAAATGTTAAGACAGAAACCAAATAGATTAGCAAGCAGAAACTAACAAACTGGCCTCAAATATCCAATTGGACTTCTCTCATAGTTAAGACACAGAAAATTAGAAGCTCTATTAACACTTGCAGAGAATTCAGGGATCCATAATCATTTAAACTTTAATTTGTGGTCTTTCAAATAAGGGAAAGTTAAATTCATGCTGTCTAATGCCTCTTCTAACTCTAATATTTGTGTATGAATATTTGTATGTATTTTTGTATGTATGTATTGTTGGTCTTGGGGCTTGAATTCAAGGCCTACAACTCAAGTCTCTGAGCTTTTATTTTCAAGGCTAGCCTTCTGCCACTTTGTGCCAGAGCTCCACTTCAAGCTTTCTGGTGCTTAATTGGAGATGAGTCTCTCACACACTTTCTTGCCCACTTTCCTCAGCCTCTTGAGTAGGTGGTATAGCAAGTGTGAGCCTAATATTTCATTTTAACACACGTTTTATACAAGATGTACAGTTACTAAGTCTACTAAATGTCATTTGAAAGTCTGGCTTCCTCTTGGAATTGTAATTCCAAGTTGTAGCTCCATCCATCCATCCAACCATGCACCCATTCATGTCCTCCATCCACCCATTCATCTATTCATCTACCTATTCAGATGATCAGGAGGCTTTATTTTGCACTCAGTAGGCAGTGAAGCTTGGCATGCAGCTTAGCTTAGCATGCAGAAAACACAGAGGTGAACAGATAAGAATATGGAATAGTTACAGGTTGTTCTAAGTGGTATGCAGGAAGTTGGAAAGGTCATTGCACTGGTAGGCCAGTAAAGAAAATTCTCTGGGGAAATGCCATGGAAGCTGAGACGCAATATGTTCTAAAGACAAAGAGAAGAGCATATGTGAAGGTCCTGAGACCTCTGTCTGGAGATGGGCTGGACACAGTAGGAACTATTAGAAGGCAAGGATGGTTGGGTCATAGGAGGTGCTACAAGCCATGCCTGTGGCTTAGCCTCTAGCATGTTTACTTAGGAACTTCAATGCTGTCCCCTGTTAAAGTACCCTAGAATTTACCACTAACTGTCACTTTCTAAAGTCCTAAACTGACTCAGGCTCATCTCATATTTCCCTTCAGAGATTGTGAATTTCCAATGCCAAGTGACATCTGGGAAGAATGATGAAGGATTTAGGCTTTAACTCCATGGCCGATGAGAAGATAGTGAGATGTGTGTGATATGGTTTGTGAATTAAAAGTTCGCTCTGACCTGTGTGTGGAAACAGACTCCAGGGAGTCAAGAGAAGAAAAAAAAAAAAAGGTCTGCAGAAGTGGAGTGGAGGTCTATTTGAGAGATTTTACTGATCTAGAGGCGGGAAAATTAGCACAGGTACAAGGGAGCCATTTCACAAAAGCACTGACCCACCCAGACTTTCAGTTAGAAAAACATTGGCATTACAGCCTGTTGTTTTCAAAAGCAGACCCTCCATCTCTAGACAGAGTCAATTTCTCAGTGTTATATGAAAGAGATCTTGGGGTCAAAACTATTTTTGTAGTAATTCTAGGGAGTTGCCTTTCTTTGCCTGTTTGAGTGGAAATAACAAAATACCATGGACTGAGTGGCTTCAGCAATAGAACGTTACTTCTCACGGCTTTGAAGGATGTAAAGTCCAAGTCTGCCAATCTAGACTCTGAGGGGAGCTTTCTTCCTGGCTCTCGCAGGCAGCTGCCCTTTTGCTGTGTTTTCCCATGCCCAAGACCCAGCTATTGCTTCTAAGCCCCAAGCACACGAATCCTATGGCATTAGATCTGCACCCTTGTGGCCTCTTGACCTTAATTCTTTCCTCTAATTTGAGCCATGCTACAGGGTGAGAGCTTTCCCATACAGATTTGCAGGAAGATATGGAAACTTTATTCAGCTAGTTGGATTCTCTTTCTCTCCCAAGAATATAGTGGTGTGTTAGCAGCTGAATATAACAGGAAATCTGAGAAATGGGCAAGCTACTAAAACAAACAATAAAACAGTTTACAGAAGTGTAAATATACATACCGCCCTTTACCTACACTTCGGTTACTGTTGAAATCCTTTTATTTTTTTCAGTAAAACTATGTGAAAATATAACATACAGGTTCATCTTCAAAGAATAACATCCTTACAACTCTATGGTAGACGAAGTGGCCCACATGAGCAAAATCTCTCTGGGGTCCTCATTAACTTCTTGGGAAGTGAGGTGGGGTTCCTAAGACCCAAAGGTGAGCGAACTAATGGTGTGGGTCATTGTGGGGTGCGTGATCTTAGCCATCACAGTCTACCTGCCTTAAAGCTCTGGGAATACAAGCCCTCCCTTCCTTCTCCCGCGCTCCTGCGCCCCACAATCCACAACCCCACTGGCTAGCCACAGGGCATCTCCAACTCGGGGCGGGGGGGGGACACATCTGTCATTCCGATCTCCCCCACCCCATCTTCCCAGCCACCCCCACCATCACGCCCCTCTCCTCCTCCCCCTCCTTCCCCCCCCCCCAGCGCTTCCCACCGCGCCGCGGCCCGCCGCGCGCCTACCCGCCAGGCAGGCGGTGGTGTCGATCCACTTGAGCAGCTGGCCCGCGCTCAGCTCGCCGCGGGCGTTGGCGTGCGCCGGCTGGATGGCCTGGCTCATGTGCACCTCGCCGGGAGTCCCGGGCCGCTCCATGTCCAGACTCAGACAGCAGAGCTCCGGGACAGGGCGCCTGGCCAGGTGCAGGTCACCGCAGGCCCGCCCCGCTTCCCCCCCCCCGTCCCTCCGCCCCCTCCCTCCCCCAGCTCCAAAGGGCACCGCGCGGCCCGGCCGCCAACCCCCGCCGCGCCATCCCCCGGGTGCGAGGACGCTGGCAGGTGCCGCGCATCCGAAGAACTTGACGCGCAGAAGGGCATTACGGAGGAAGAGCGCCCTTCAGACAGTGTGCAACAGTGTGCAAGAACCTGGCTTGACAGTGCTTGACTCGGCTGTGGGTTGATTGGTTGGAAGTTGATTTTGTTTTCTTTTTCTGGCTGTCGCCTCCAGACAAAGCTGGCACGAACAGCAGAAACCCCGGTTCATTCATCTATCCCTAAGAGAGAGAAAAGAGACAAGAATGCAAAGTATATCCTACTCAATTAAGGAGAGTGAGGGGCAGGGGGGCAGGGGAGGGATGGGGGGGATGTTGAAAGGGCTGACACTGATCAAGATATACTGCATTCATATCCAGCGTCATCAAGTGGCAATTCCTTCGTACAACTACTTAACGAGAATAATCATAACGAATATGTAAGGGGAAAACAAACAACAAACACCTAGTTCAAACTCCACCATCTGGTTCTTAGGTTACTCTAATGGCTCCAAAGATCATTGTGTTACGAAACTGCTCCACCACAAGCAGTTATGAAGGGGACAGAGGCAGATATGAGTAGGTGTATATCCCAGTTACAAGGCTTTAGCTAGAGAATTAAAGATTAAAGGCTGTCACTTTGTTACCAAGTCTCTACAGGTCTCAAGAAATGCTTTTCAAAACCCAGAACTCAGCTGCAACAACTGTTAAAATTGGTCTGTTACAAAGCAGTTTTACTAGGGAAGCAGCTACATCAGAAATGGATACCTGTAGCCCTGCGCTGGTGGCTCACACCTGCAATCTTAGCTACTCAGGAAACAGATCTGAGGATCGTGGTTCAAAGCCAGCTCAGGCAGGAAAGTCCGTGAAACTCTTATCTCTAATAAACCACCAGAAAACTGGAAGTGGTGCTGTGGTTCAAGTGGTAGAGCGCTAGCTTTGAGCTGAAGAGCTGAGGAACAGTGCCCAGGCCGAGTTCAAGCCCCATGACTGACCAAAAAAAAAAAAAAAAAGGATACCTGTACCCCATGTGGTTAAGGGAGCAAGACCATTTGGCTGGCACCTGAGTTCCTACCTATCTGAGTGAACTGTGACACACACACACACACACACACACACACACACACACACACACACACACACACACAAGATATTTGATACTTATGTATCTTTGGCTTGTCAGGCCCAGCATGGAGACTGAAGAATTCTGGTAATTTTGCTTCTCCCTTAAAATATTTGTTTTTATGAGAGGAAAGAAGGAAACATCGACTTGATATTTTTCAGGATTCTCTGTGGATAGGTTTCCAGTCTATATACACATAAATAAAAAATGTTTCCTATATTGATGAATGATCACAATTTAGGAATTAGTAGATGGGATGATTGTCCAGCTTGTGTTACTCCAACTGTGTGGGATGCATTTATCACTGTGGGGTTTGACCATCTGACGTGCTTTGGAAGAGGAAAGTGTGGAAGACATTGGGAAGGGAACATCTACACTGCCATCAGAGATTCTGCACCCAACCAGAAGCACAGCCCAAACCTGCAGCTCTACTGCCTGCAGCAGAGCAACCTGGCATATATGAAGACATGAGAGGGATGTAAGTACTGTTGTATTCCATTTTGGTGTTGGGACTTGTTTCTTATGCAGCAATAAGCTGAAGGTTACATGAATGAATTTTATTTATTTATTTATTGAAAGTGTATTTTGCTTTGGATAAAAACTGGTGGCTAAAATGATCATATTTATGGGCCAAAGATTTAAATGTACAAATGGATACTCTGAAAGTATTAGAAGAAAAGGTTGTAATCTCCCTGAGAAACAGTCATGAGTAAAACTTTTCTGAATAGAACTTCATTACCTCAGAAAGTAAGAGTGAAAATGACCTATGAAATTGTATCAGATTAAAACACTCTACACAATGAAGGGAACAATTGCCAACGTCAAGAGAAAACCTACAGAATGGGAGAAAATCCTTGCCTGCTATTCTTGGATAAAGTGTTAATATTCAGAATATGTAAAGACCACTAAAAATTAAACACCAGGGCCTGGGAAGGTGGCTCAGTGGTAGAGCACTTGCCTTGCATGCCTGAGGCCCTGGGTTCGATTCCTCAGCACCACATAAGCAAAAAGAAAAAAGCCGGAAGTGGCGATGTGGCTCAAGTAGTAGAGCGCTAGCCTTGAGCTGAAGAGCTGAAGGACAGCAGCGCCCAGGCCCAGAGTTCAGGCCCCACTACTGGATCCCCCCAAAAAATTTAAATACCAAAACCACGAATTACTTCATTAATAAACGAACAAGTGACTTGAAAAGACAGTTCTCAAAAAAACTACTTACTAATGGCCAATAAATATGTGAAGAAATGTTCAACATTCTTAGTCATGAAGGAATTGCTAAAGACTTAATGTCACCCCAGTCAGTATGACAGTCATCAAGAGAATAAATAACCAGTGCTGGGGAAATGCAGGGATAGCGGTGGTGGGGAGCAGAGGACCTCTAAAGTCCTGTTAATGGAAATGTAAATTAGTGCAGCCACTCTGGAAATCAGTATAGAGGTTCCTCAAACACTAAAACTACAACAATCATATGATCCTGCTATTCCACTCTGTGTGCATCTGAGAGAATGAAAGTCAACTTAACATAGATAGATCTGCATCTATCTATTATATATACATACATAATATACATATGCACATATGAAAAGTAGATATATAATGACACATTAGGGGTTTTTCAATCATACAAATTAAATTATATTGTTTGCAGGAAAAATTAATAGAACTGGATATCATCATGTTAGGCAAATAATCCAGACTCAGAAAGACAAATATCACATGTTTCCTCTCATATGTGAAATCTAGACTTGGAAAAAAAAAAAAAAAAAGACCAGGCATCAGTGGCTCACACCTGTGATCCTGGCCAATCAGGAGGCTAAGATATAGAAGACCATGTTTGAAGACAGCTCAGGCAAAGAAGTAAACAAGACTCTCTCTCCAAAATAACTATTAAAAAATCAGGAGGAGGGCATGCTCCAAGAGGTAGAGTGCCACCAAGCCATGCAAGTTGGCCAAGCACAAGACCCTGAGCTCTAACTTCAGTACTGTGAAAAAAATATGGCATGAGTATAAAGTGAGGGGACTGTTTGAGGAAGAGGGGGATGGAAAAGGATGAAGTGGGGGTGTGCAAAGAACTTTACATGAATGTGTGAAGCAGAACAATGAGACCCGTTAAAGTTATTTTGGAAGGGGGGGATAAGAAAGAGTAATGAGGTGAATTTGATCAAACTATACTATGTTCCTGTATAGAAACCTTACAGTGAAACTTCTTTGTACAATTAATATACATTAATAATAATAAAACAGTAATGTTTAATTGCATGTATACACTTAGGCTTATTTTCTTTGAATACTAGAAATTTCAAAACACTTTAGCCATTAGTGTAACATGATGGCTTTCCAAAGTGGGTGTCTGAAAGGGGGCAGCATGTGTCTGTGTATGTCAGTCTGCAGACACTTGATCAAAAAGCAGACATAGCATAGAAACGCATGATTATGTTTTCTTACTTTTATTATCTCCTGTTTGGATGCCTTTTGATTATGGTTGTGTCTCTTTTGTTGGCTTCACACTGATTTTGATTTTAATAGCCTGTTCCTGAAACTACTCTTCTTGTATCTTTCTGAATGGTCCCTTTCACAATGAAAATGTCATCTGCATGTGTGAACATTCACAGTCTCCATTTCTCTGTGATGTCAAGGATTTTTGCTATTATGCTTCAAGAAAAGGCCGGCATTTTCCATTTGTGTCCAAAACATCTTTTGAAAGTAAGCAGAATGCAAAGTCAGCCTGATTTTTTAAAGATCATGTGCACAGGAAAACTTCTTTAGAAGAATGCCAAAAATTCCATAACCATGAGAATAATGAGAAAACACATTCACTCTATGTCCATTTTCTCTCTGATGTCAAGGTTTATTTTGCCATTATATTCAAAGAAAAAGCCTGCCTTTTCCATTTGTGTCCAAGACATCTTTTGAAGATAAACAGCTTATGAAACCAACCCGATTTCAAAGATCATACACACAGGAAAACTTATCAAGATTGCCCAAAGTTTCATAATCATGGGAATAATAAAAACTCTTTAGAACAAGCAAGCGGGAAGCAAGTGGAGCTATTTTCTCCCCTTACTCTGATAATGAGAAGTGCAGAGTCTGCCCTGGCTCCTGTTCTATGGTAGTGGTCGAGCTTTGTGGAATAAGACTAAGAAGCAGCAAGTTCAAAAGAGAGACTGCCAAAAGAATGCTTCCCCTAGAAGCAGGCCCTTATTGCTGTCAAGAATTTGACAGCTCTCTCAGGAGAAGCTTTATCTTGCAGGACAGGATTACACTGTGTTTGGGCTGGGACCTGCAGTAGTGAGTGCCAAGTCCTGGTAGACAGGCCCAGGGTGCCTTGTACACGCCTTGCCCCAAACACAAGGCAGTTGGGAGACATCTTATGGTGTGAGACAAATTCCAGGTACAGGATTGGGTGGTTCTAAGTATTTCCTGCTGAGATTGGCATCTTCACCTTTGGTAGAGGTTATGAAAGTTGCCAGCTCAATGTGCTTAAATTTAAATGCAAGTTTCTTCTGATGGGGTTCAAAGTTTATAGATTTCTTTCTTTCTCTCTTTTTTCTTTCTCTTCTTTTTTCTCTCTTTCTTTTCTTCCTTTCCTTCCTTCCTTTCCCTTCCTTCCTTCCTTCCTTCCTTCCTTCCTTCCTCCCTTCCTTCTTTCCTTTCTTTCCTTTCTTTCTTTTCTTTCTTTCTTTCTTTCTTTCTTTCTTTCTTTCTTTCTTTCTTTCTTTCTTTCTTTCTTTCTTTCATCTATCTATCTTTTTTTGTTTTTTGTTGGCAGTTGGGCTTGAACTCTGGGCCTGGACACTGTCCCTGAGCTCTTCAGCTCAGCTCAAGGATAGCACTCTACCACTTGAGCCACAGTACCACTTCCGGCTTTTTCTGTACATGTGGTGCTGAGAAATTGAACCCAGGGCCCATGCATGGAAGGCAAGCACTCTACCATGAGCCACCTTCCCAGCCCATAAGTACAGATTTCTGAAGTGACAATTCTGCAATGGGCTTTCTTACATTTGGCCTGATAATGTCTCCTGCTCTTCTTTACCTCTGGCTCTATTCAAGGGGCCACAATGACTTTGGAGCCTGTGGATCCTCTCTCTGTTTGCACTACTACTCCATTTAGCGCCTGGATTTCAAACTGACCTTCCTCGTGTCAGTCTCAGCACATCCAGAGACACCTTTATTTTGTTTGAACAAAAGCCATGTGTGGAGGTCAGGCTTTTCACCTCCCCCAACTCGTCTGGCCCAGGTTCATACCAGGCCCTTGACTGCTGCTCAGGGAGACCATGGCCACCCCGCTGCCTGTCAGTGCCAAGGTGCTAGAGCACATTGGCCACCTTCAAGTACTGAGCATTATTCTTTTTGTAAATTACTGATTTCCATTTCCTAATGGAAATTGAGTTGGTCTTGAGACTTGAACTCAGGTTTTGGGCACTGTCCCTGAGCTTTTCTTGCTCAAGACTAGCACTCTACCACTTAAACCAAAGCACCATTTCCAGCCTTTTGGTAGTCTATTGGAAATAAGAGTCTCACAGACTTTCCTATCCAAGCTGGCTTTGAACCACGATCCTCATATCTCAACTTCCTGAGTAGCTAGGATTACAGGTGTGCACAGTAATTGGCTTTATTTCCTAATATAAAAAAAATGTGTTTATGCTTTTGAGAGATATTGGTTCTGTAGTTTTTCTCTCTCACTCCTCCCATTTCTTATATTTTATTTTTTATTTAGAATTTCTCTTATATGGTTTTGGTGTCAGGTTCATGCAATGAATCAAAAAGTGTCTCCTCTACATTCTGGAAGTGATTATGTACATTTGTTCTTTAAACATTTGGTAGAATTCTCCTTGGAGATTTCCTGTTTGAGATTCTTTTTCCTTTTTACATTATAAATTGACAGCAGAAGATCCAAAATCTAGTTCCTGTGGGGTAGACATAGTTGGTTCTAGTTTTGTTCTACTTCATCTCAAGGTGCTTTGCCTCAGGCAGAGTGGAGCTTAAATCTCATCTACCATTCAGGTACACTGGGACTAAACAGTTGTCCCCTGATGCCCTTCTGCTTTTCCTGGATCACCCATTGTGTTTCTTTTCTCAGCTGTTTTTCAAGATTCTCCAGCTCATTCCTCCCTTATTGGGTCAGAAGCTCTGGAGAAGAGAACCACCACCTGATTTATGAACTTCCCACTCTCACATGAGTGTTGCACATGAATGCTTAAGTAACACTGTTGTAGGACATCTTTTGTCAAAAGGATAAAGGCTACCTGGCAGTCTCTCACAAGAATGCCATTATTGTTCAGTGAACGAATTAGCAATGTGGGAGTAGGGACTTAACTTGATTAGTGTTAACTTTAAGTGTATTACTTAATTGATTTGTGCTACATTAGCTTTTCTTTTTACTAATGGGCATGCTTTCCCTACTTCATAAGACTGTACTTAGGTCACCAAGTTATTGTCAAATGTAAATATACATGATTAACCATATTTATTTTTGAGAGTTATTTCTCATATTACCTTGTCAATCATGTTCTCTTCACAGAGGTAATAACTCAAGTCTAGAGAATTAACCCTGAGAACATGTCACATATCCCTATGAAGTAACACATTATTTGAACCCCAGCCTGTAGCTGAGGAAATTCAGACGACTAAGCTTAGACTACACACTTAGGGAATAGAGAATCAGAGTCTGACTTTGCTCCGCTGGATAGTCAAGTTGCAGAATGAGGTCTGCAAGAAACCAATGGCAAATGGGTGAGATGGGATGGTATCCAGACCTGCCTGACTCCACCCACCATGCTGCTGCTTCTACTCTAAGCTGTGCACTTGAATGCATTCATTCACTCAACCCATGCCTGTTTATGGACCACCTACTTTGTCCAGTTGGATTGAAAGTCTATAGACAAAGTAGACAGAAAGTGTTAAAAAGTATAAATTCTTTTGTACTTGAAGCAGAATGATATAAGTATGGAAACTGGCTGACAGCTGTATGCAGCCATCAAAATTACATCCTGGTTTTGATTGTCCACTAGATGCAAGATCATTCGATGCATGTGTGCCCACATATGTGTGTATTTAAACAATCACAAACTTAACAGAAAATTTGAAAGTAGTATACAAGGTCATTTTCTCTGAAGTACTTGAAAGTAAGTTACCAACCAGATGATCCATTACTCCCAAATTGTGACTTTCCTATAAATACATCATTCTAATTAAACTGCAATCCATGTCAATGTTACTACAAAGTTAATGTTACTACAATTATTACCATCTCATTCTCCATACCTATTTATGTTTCAATAATTGTGTAGGGAGCCAGGGTAAACGCCATTACAAGATGGCGCCCACTCCCTTGCAGCTTTGAGGTAACCACTCCATTTCAGGCGGTGCTTGGCGGGACGGTGGGTCCTGGGCTTTGCGCATGCGCGAGCCACGTAGAGTCCCCAGCCAATCCCGTGGCACCTGGTGATGGTGAAAGGCAGACGACCAATGATAGAAAGACCCGTGTTCCTATTCCCTATATAAGTGGCCATGTTTCGGGTGCACGCTCTCTCGCGCTCAAGCTCTCCCATCAACTAAAAGGCTCTCCAATAAAGCGTGATCTGAGAAGACTCCTGGTGTGGTGTTCGTTCTTCCTCGCTGGTCGAGAAGGCGCGCGCCGCATAATTGTTCCCAGCATTGCCCTGTGCTGCATTCAGTTGTTGTATGTCTTTACTTACCCTTGGTCTAGAACAATTCTCAAGTTTACTTTTTGAGTTTCGTGACCATGACCCTTTTGAAAGTTACAGCTGGTAAGTTTGTAAAATCACCCGCTGTTTGGGTCTGTCTAATATTTCCTCATAAACCTATTAGCTTATACATTCTTTGTCAGGTATATTTAGAAATTATGATTTTTCTTTCTTAAGGCATCTTATTAATGGTGCTTCCAAATTCCAACCTGTTCCATTATTAATGGTCTTCATTTGGGTTGCTTGATTAAGATGATATCTGTCAGGCTTTTCTCCTGTTAATGTTCCCTTCGTTAAAAATAAAAAGCATTTTGTGTGAAACTATGTAACAATTTCATTCCTTATTAGAGTTTTAAAGTTATTTGTTAGCTTATTTATATAGATATGGACTCATAGTTTCCTTTTGATTTCATAGATACACTGTGCTTGAGTCATTGTTTATTTTGATGCTCTATTGTCCTGGATTGACCTAGAGGAAGCCCCTTCAAGATGGCTTCTGGTCTTTTTGACAGGCATCCATTATTCTCCAAAAGGAAACTCAGTTTGGATTGGGAAGGGCCAATCCAAGCAGGAAAAGTTTTAAACATTTTAATGACTGTTAAGACCATTCTTAGTGCTATGGTTAACTGCTGTGTCAAGCATTAGCTGAAATCAGAAAACCATGGAACTTCGTAGTTCCATGAACAAACAAGTCTTCCCTGTATCTCCCACAGGTCTCATATAATCAAAATATTTCTAACTCATAAGTCCCCAGAAGGCTCTTATAAAAGTTCAGGCAGTCCCTCATTTTCACTTTTATTTCTTATAGAATTATTACTCTCTATTTATTTTTAAATCTGAGTAACATTCAAGTTGCTCACTTACAGCTCATGTCAGATGATTTACCAAAGTCCATAATATCACACTTTCAAGTCATTTCTCACAGATAGCATACATCCATTTATAAAGATATTTGAATGCATTTTATACTATCCTAATGACATAAACTTATTATAGAGGAATTATTTTCTTCTTACAGAAACTTGAAAATCAGTTTTGTTTTCTTTTGGCCATGTAGTTGATTGTTCTCAAAATGCAGAATCTAGAAACTCAGTGTGTTCCTATATCAACCAGGTTGGTCAGCTGTCAGTAAGTCCTTCAAAAGCCCTTGAGCACTATGGGAACACAAACAGCACCAATCAGGGGCCAGGAGTCAGGTGATTTAAAAATGTAGCCAAATATTTTATAGTGCCATGTTCTTCTAAGAGGCTTTGAAATCATTTATTAATTCACAAGAGATTCTCCATAAGATGGACTATTCTATCATAACTTTTAGACAAGAAAACTGAGTCAGAAATTCATTACTCAACTAATTGATAATCAGATCTGAATTTTTCCCTTTATTTTGTTGTATATATGATGAATTCTCTTTTTTTGTTCAAATCTGAATTTTTAACTTCTCCATAATGATTTCCATGCCCAAAGAACTCACACCCCTTGTGATTTGAAACAATATTAGATAAAATAAGATTGATTTATTTTGCTAAAACCCTAATCAGCATCATAAAACATCTGAAAATAAATATTTTTCCATGATAAGTATTTTCAAGGATAGTAACACTTTGACCTTTTCATACAGAACTTTTTCTGTTTATCATGAGCAGAGAAAATGGAAGAGGAGAGAATCTGAAAAAGTAACTAGTGCCAACCCAGAATGATTTGTTAGACTCCCAGCCCATCATTGGGTATGGTTAAGTAGTATATCGAACTATGACTATGAAAGATGGAATTTTAATGTCTTAATTATCACCTTCTACTCTAAATTTCCTTTAATGCACTTTAATTATTTATATTTCATTTAAAATAACTGTAATTACATAATACTTTACAGACTAGAAAGATATTGGTTTACATATTGCAACTAATAATGACGAACATTTGAGTAATTGTTAGCAAAATAGTATCTCCTACCTTTTGGAATTGGGACTCCTTGGACATGCCCTCCAAGACAGAATTACCCCATAAAGCCTCAGATATCAAAGGGATGTAAAGAATGGATTGCCCTTTCATTTGTAGTTTTTTCCTATTCTCATCAGTGACACTAAATCAGAAACTTGGGAGCAGATGACAGTCAGAAATCAATCTTTCAAAATCCTAACACGAATGGGTCCTCAATATTCCTCTGGGTACATGGAAGGCTCACCTTTTCACACACTTTGCTCTGGAGTCCAAGCAAATGGCAGTACTCCAAACACAAAACTTTCTGTTCTCATTAAGCCTGGATTCCACAGAGCTAGTAGCAGTTGAATAAGAGAAGTATGCAAAGGGTGTGTATGTGTGTGTGTGTGTGTGTGTGTGTGTGTGTGTGTGTGTGTGTGTGTGTGTGTGTGTATGTGTGTGTGTGTTGTAATACTGTGGAGAAAGAGATAGCACAACTGAAGGACATATGGGGATACAGGGTTGTAGTCTTACACAGAATAGTAGAAAATGTCTCAGTAAGTATGAGCCATCTGAGTGAAGGGCTGGGAGGAAGGGACAGTGGGCCCCGAGGGCAGATGAGGGCTGGACATAGTCTTGAGGGTTGTTTGATGATGTTCCTGTGCACTTTTGGCCCTGTGGTAACATTGCTTTTCCTGCTCAGTGATTGCTCTGGTCACTGAAATGTGCACAGACGTGGACAAAGATATTAAAAGTCTGGGCAAGACCTGCAGAACCCCTTCCTCTCGGGGACCTGAGTCTCGTAGGAGGGCTTCCCTCCCTCAGAGTGATGAGTTCCAGAGATGACCATCTGTGACCTGTGTTGCTTAGACCCCAAGGTTTAGGTTGTTCCTTGGGGCGATGATTATTCTAATATCATGGTTCAGTGAAGAGGAGAGGCTAGCAAGGCAGGCCTTAAGATGCAGTGCATGTTGAGCTTGAGAACAGCACATAGGGTTTGGGCTGCAGGAGAGGAAGGCTCCTGTGACAAGATGAGAAAGGTGAGGGGAAGGGATTAAGAAGAGGACACTTGAAAGCCATTGGAGGCGTTGGCTTCTGAGTGAAGTGGGCACTCTTGATTTGTTTCTCCAAAGGCCTCTCTACTGGCTCGTTCTAAATATTCTATAGAAGACAAAAGAGAGAGGAAGGGAGTAGTTGGCAGGCTTCCAGATCATTCCATCGTCCCTTCACAGTGTCCCTAACAGATAAAACAGTACTTGCTCTGGTGACTTCCAGTGGCTCGTGTGGGAGATGTGTGGTTTCGTACCTGCCACCATGGGCTGGGTGGGTCTTTGAGCTTCTGCTTTCCGAAGGAGGACTCTTCTAGGGGTCATCAAGAGTCTCAGTTACTTTGGCATCCTTGTCCTACAAGGTTGGCAGGAGGAGAACTGTCACCATCTTGGTGGCTGTGACTGGCCTAAGCTCTCGGAGAAAGCAGAGCTTCTGGGGAAAGGCACAAATACATCTGGCATGCAGGAATTCCCAAGGGCACAGTTCCGCCCCGGTTCCACCTGGTTCCTCTTGGTCTGGTGTTGGTGCTGTGCAGACATAGCCTGGAACAGGCACGATGAATGGAGTAGGGAATCAGGTCCTTTAAGGATGAGGGTCTGGTTCACAGCATCCAGAAAAGCCATCTTAGTCTGTAGAGGTGAACTCCTGGGGCCGGTAGTGAGGTAAGAGGGCACAGACAGGCCGTCCAGCTACGATTCCTCTGTACTCCTCTGACAGAAATGTGGGGGTCTAGGCTTGTGCCTTTTAGATAAGGCAGCCTTGTGAGGGCACCAAGAACTCGCTACTCAGTGGCTACTATTACTTGGCCACAAAAGGCCACATGCTCCTGCCGAGGGTGTTTGGGCCCCCTCCCTCTTACTTGCAAGAAGTCCAGTTGTTCTGTGTCATCATGCTGAAGTGGCACAGGGAAGCTTTGGGTCTGCAGTTCCAGCTGAGCTACTGACTAACAGCTGGCCGCCACAGTGGCCACTGGAGTGAGCCTTCCTTGACCAGATCAGTTGAGCTTTGAGAATAAACAAGGGAACAAAAGTTAGTCCTCTAGACACCTCAGCATTCAAAGGCTGCTGAAAATGCTGGAGAAAAGGAACCCTCTACATTGTTTATGGAAATGTATCTTAGTCCAGACACTAACGAAAAAAATCAATATAGAGGTTTCTCAAAAAACCTAAAAACAGAACTGTCCTATGATCTTCCCATACAAGTCTTGGGTACATATTTAAGAGAATGTAAGTCAGTAATGCACACACATACATCCAACAGCACAATAACCAAACTGTGCAATCAGCCAAGATGCCCAAACAACAGATGACTGGATAAAGAAATTATGGCATATGCACACATGGAATATTCTTCAGCCATAAAGAAGAATGAGATTATGTCATTTGTGGGAGACTAGAAGTAGAAATCATTATGTTAAGAGAAATGACAGCCCAGACTGACAAATTTTATGTTTTCTTCAGTATGTAGAATCTAGACTAAAAAGAAACAAAAAGACATGAATGTATAGAGGAAGGATGATTTGCTATTTGGAGGGATGACCAGAGGAAGGGAATGATGGGGGTTAAATATAATGGATATACGGAAAGCCATTTTATAATGTTAAAAAATTAAAGCTGGGCTGGGAAGGTGACTCAGTGGTAGAGTGCTTGCCTTGCATGCATGAGGCCCTGGGTTCGATTCCTCAGCACCACATAAGCAAAAAGAAAAAAGCTGGAAGTGGCACACTGTGGCTCAAGTGGTAGAGCACTAGCCTTGAGCTGAAGAGCTGAGGGACAGCGCCCAGGCCCAGAGTTCAGGCCCCACAACCAGACCCCTCCCTCCCCCAAAAATAAAGCATGTAAAAATGCTTATGGTATTTGCATGATTAATAGCAATGTTGTTTTTTTATTTCCCTGGAAGCTGAACTTAATTTGGTATTAAGGTGAGGCTCACAATTCAAACAGGAAAATTTATGAGCTTAAAAACCGACTTGGATACCTGCAGATAAGCAAGTGTTCCTTCCGTGCAGGCAAATGCTATAGGAGGATCTCAGGAATTCAACTGATGTCACTGCTGTTAAACTGTACAAGCTATGCAAGGTTGAAATGTTAGCTGCTATTGGACAGAGTTAATCCACTGCACAGAGAATTTTGTCATTTCTATCACTTCTTTGTTGCTTCTTTTTTTCTTTAGGAGCCTGGATTTGTCTGAGATTGATATTTTTTTCTCTTGGCATTTTCAATGAGAAATCATATCAACATAAGAAAGTAAACTGAAAAAGAGTGTCAGAAAAATTAGGCTCCTACAATTAATCTTATTAGCAGAAGATATTTAGATTGTCTACATTTATAAGACCTTGACTTGAACAGTGTCAGATAGAGCATTGTTATGACTATTATGAAAATGTGATAGCATTAAAAAGGTATTTTTATCATTACCACTTCCTTGCAAAGTTCTTAGTGCTGAGATTTTTTTCAAAAAATATTATCTTTTAAGTGAATCAAGTTGAGTTTCAATAAAAACCTAAATAAGTTGTTTAGAGTTTCATAGTAACCACAAGATTAGAACCCTGTTTTCTGCCTGTCTATGCTATGGCTTGTCACTCTGTGATGTGACCTTGACATGAATGAGATTTTATTTATTGTTTCCAAGTAGTGAAAACCATCATAAGCAAAGTTAATGCAATTGTTTTAAAGTCAACTTCTTAGGTCTTTCATTTTCCTTTCCTTATTAGAAATATTTTTACCTTCCTGTTTTATGTGAGTTTTGCTTCATTTTTTTTTGCATGTAGAAGAAAAACCTGGCATGATGCATTGGTTAAAAATGTAGGTTTTAAAATTTTTTCAAAGTGTTGTTATCAGTGTTGATTTTTTAAAATAACCTTTATTTAACATGTGCGTTACAGAAAACAGATTTACAAAGTGCAAAGTATTATGCCACAAGCAGTTCAGGTGGACATAATGGTCTAGATCTTCCATGTACATACACCAATTCCTTTTTAGGTAACTGAGATCGATGGTGTGTGTCATGATTTTCCAAATGTTACAAATTCACCAATTCAAAATCCCAAAGCTACATGAATATTTTGATAACCAAGAATAAACTACACCAACTCAATCTGTTTGGTTAAAAAATTGCATTCCTGCTTTTCTTAGGGATAAAAATTTCACTGAAGACAAAGCAACAGAGCCGGATGCCTGTGGCTCACGCCTGTAATCCTAGCTATTCAGGAGGCTGAGATCTAAGGACTGCGGTTCAAAGCCAGCCCGGGCAGGAAAGGCTCTTATCTCTAAAAAAAAAAAAAAAAAAAACCACCAGAAAACCAGAAGTGGTGGTGTGGGGTGTGGCTCAAGTGGTAGAGTGTTAGCCTTGAGCTGAAGAACTGAGGGACAACACCCAAGCTCAGAGTTCAAGCCCCATCACCGACAAACAAACAAACAAACAAACAAAACCAGCAACAGGCTTCTGGACAGAAGTATTGGCAGAATTACAATTAAAATACTGAATTTCCTTTATGTTCAATTGAAAGAGACATAAAGCAAGATATACTAAGCAATTTCTAAACTCATTAGTAGGCTTACAGCATACTATTAAAATATTAGCAAGAGGGGCTGGGAAGTTGGCTCAGTGGTAGAGCGCTTGCCTTGGATGCCTGAGGCCCTGGGTTCGATTCCTCAGCACCACATAAGCAAAAAGAAAAAAGCCGGAAGTGGTGCTGTGGCTCAAGTGGTAGAGCGCTAGCCTTGAGCTGAAGAGCTGAGGGACAGCACCCAGGCCCAGAGTTCAGGCCCCACGACCGGACCAAAAAAAAAAAAAAAAAATATTAGCAAGAATATTTCTACTAAATATATGAATCCCTAGAGGACAAGCAGAACCATATACATCAATGGCTCAAAAGTAAAAATCTGAGCATACCTGCATACATCTCTCCATGCAGGCTTCCTATTCCTACCCTCTGCTGCCAGCCTCTAAGTAAATCCGGACTTCGTTGCCCAGAGTTGGCACAGTCCATCCAAGATGGATCTGCTGATTGTAACAGGTATTTACAAGTTATTTAATTCACTACTTCTACTTTTTACTATACATTTATCTGAGGACATCTATAAAGATTAGCTGTTCTGAAATAATGAGCTTTGTGTACAATGCAAGTATTTTACCAAAAATGCACATCTTCTAGATGTGGAGATGCTAACAGAGCCCTTCCCTCACCTTCCTCTTCTCCCTCTCCATCACTCCAGACACGCTGAGATAATTCACTCCTAGGAGACAGTGTTTCCTAAAAACTAACAGAAGGACATTTCTCTAGGGATTATTTTCTACTTCTTACTTTTAGCATTAAGACTTAACCCTTAATACTTGGCAATATTAACTAGAATACACATATGAAACCAAGTCTAGACAATCTGAACCATCAGAACAGGCCCAAGGCAGCTTGTTCTTTGCACACTTCCTCCCCCAACCACACCCCTGATGCCACCCAGTAGACAATTCAACCACAACAATTACTTCAAGGGCATTATGTTAGCCTTCTACTTTTACAAGGTTATACACATTTAGACATCTAGAAAGACTAGATGCTTCTAATAAGGTCTTAAGTTTCCCACCAAAAAAATAAATAGTGCCAGATAAAGCACACACACTTAACAAAAGCTCTAAGAGAAGATTCTGGCCTAGAACCCTTCCCATTTCCATCAACCCAATGTCAGGGTTATTTACACATTTGTAATATTTCAAGGGGATTTTTAATAATTTTACTTTAATGTTTTAGTCTTTAAAAACTAACACAAAATGTACTCAATGTGTTAGTTTACTAATTCTACTTTTGTCACTAGCAACCTCTTTAACATCTAGCAAGACTAGATATTCTAAATTGGACTCATCTGTCCTTTATATACACTATATACAGAACAAAATCAAAATGCATAGACGCAAGAGACAATGGTCAATCTTGCTTCACCATAAACCCACTGGTAGAAAGCCCTCAGCACTTCTCCTCCTCCCTCCCTGAACCAGAACGCACACCTTGCGTACTGCTCAGAAGCCGTTTCATCATTCCATTTTCAAAAGACAAAATTTCATTATGAATTTTAGCAAAACAGTATCTACAAAATGAATTATTTACTAGCTCTACTTTTAACATACTTCGTGCACTTCTAAACATCTAGTGAGACCAGATGTTTCAAATAAGGACTTAATTGTCCACTATATACGCAGTAGTGCTGAATAAACCACACACATGTAACAGTGGGTCTATCTGAAAGTGTCTTCTAGGTGGGAGCAGTCTGGCCTAGAGCGTTTCATTTCTTCCAATTTCTCTCCAATATCACACTTGATACAGGTATACAGTCACTTACAATTTTGCTTCTAAAACCTTTTTCAGAAGATAGCCTTTCTATGAATTTTAACAATGCATATAACGTGTTAGTTTACTAACTCTACTTCTGTCATACACTGGCAACCTCTTTAATATAGAGAGATAGATATTATAAAATTAGGACTCATTTGTCCAGTCTGTACATAATATGTAAAATACAGCAAAGTATGTATGGAACATAGAGGGTAAGGGATAAGCTGAAATTTTCTCTCATACACTAACAAGATAACTCTTGCAGCAGTTTCCTTTTCATCACCTTCAGCCCAGTGAACAAGTACAGACAGTACACTGTTCACAGAGGTGGTTTAACAACTCCGTTTCCAAACACAGTATTTCCCAAATTTTGTAAAGCTATTTACAGAGTTATTCTACCTCTACTTTTAAGTATACCAAACACTTCTAAAGACCTAAGACTGGCTATTTCATATGCAAACTTGCTTGCTGTGCTCACAGCACTAGTACATACAATTGCACGTGCAGCAGTGGTTATAATCCGAGGTATCTTCTAAATACAGCCATTTTGCCCCTGGACCATTTCCTCCTCAATTCCTTCTTTCTGCCTTCAAACCAGTGGACCATTACAGGCATATATAATGCTGAGAGATAGTTAAGCAAATTATCTAAATGTTATTTATAGAAAAATTTATAGAAAAAAAGCTTCCTATGACATTTTAACACAAAATACACAAAATATGCTATTTTTACTACTTTGTCAAATACTGGCAACCTCTTTAACATCTAGAGACTAGATGTTGCAAAAGTTGTTTTTTTTTGGTCCATTATACGCTATATACACAGCAAAACAAAATGCACAATACAGAAAAATGGCATCTGAGGGTGTCCAGGTCTGAATACACTAGCATATTACTTTTTGCAGTTGCTTGCTTCCACCTCTCCTCCAAACCAATAAATGAGTACAGGCAGTACCTGCCATTCTGCTCACAGAGGTGCTTTCCCCATTCCATCTTCTAAAGACAGTATTTCATGTGAATGTTAGCAAAAAGATATCTAAAAAGTGATATTTTACTGTCTCTACATTGAACATATGTTGGGCACTTCCAAATATCTAGAGAAACTAGATGTTTTCAAGTAAGGACTCCATTTGTCCACTATATACACGGCAGTCTTCACTGACTGCACACATGTAACTAATTATAATCTGAAAAGTGTCATCAAAATATGAGCATTCTAGAACCCTTGTCCACCTACCCAGTGGGCTAGAATGCTCCGATTTTCAGAAGACGTTTTCTAGAGATTTTAACACAAAACAGACAAAGTCTACTAATTCTATTTTTGTCATACACTGGCAAGCTCCCTAACATCCAGAAAGACTAGCTGTGAGTGAGGACTCCTTTGTCCTTTATATGCGCTATGTACACAAGAAAGCAGAACAAAATGGGACAATGTTACCCTCACTGTAAGCACTGGCGTGGCCTCTCTGCATTTCTGTCATCTGGGTACCAAGGCATAAGCACCATGCCTACAACTCCAGCGGTTAACCCCTTCCCAATGCATTTCACAAGAATTTTAATACAAAATGTGTCCTTTTCCTGGTCCTACTTTAAAGATACAGCAGGCACCGCAGAATCCAAGGTCCTTAAGCGCAGTCAGCTCTGCATGCAGCAAGGGGATGAGCTGGCACAGATCAATGGCTGTCGCTGGAAAACGTCTTCGCCGGCCCCCTCTTCCTTCTCCCAGGTCTTCTGTTCCATGTCCTCCAACCAGGGAAAGGACGAGCGCGGCTCTGGCTGTGTCCCCTGGAGCTGGTCTCACGCTGCCATTCCAGGTCACTTCCAGACGACATTGCTATGGTCTTTACAAACCCATGGCGTTGACAAGTGCGACTTCCTGTGTCTCCTTCCTCACAGGTGGGCAACCTCTTGGCATCCGGAGGCCAGATGGACGCAAGGCCGTCTTTGAGAAAGTTGGGGAGGTTGAGAGCAGCCTTTCCATACTAAGGATACAGGCCTACCAGCGGCCCACTCACCGTTTCTCCGCGGGCACCAGCCCAACCGCCCGGGCCACCAACCGCTGCCCCTGCCGCCGCCCGGGGCTCGGCTCACCTGCCAGGCCCGCTAGGGCCTTCGTGCGTCCTTGTGGCCGGGTGCGGCCTCTCTGTGGGGCAGGGAGGTCACCCCAGGTCCCGGATCGGCGGGCTCTGCGGCCTAGAATGCGGGCGAGCTTCCAAGGCCGCCTGCGGTCTCCGTCCTCCAGCCCGTGAACACCTCCGCCGCCGTGCCCGCCACCACGCAAGGGCGCCGCGTCCTCGGCAGCCGGGCGAGGCCTTGGTCTGGCGCCCGGCCTCCCAGAGGCCGCCGCCCCTACCAAGTCATTGCGGCGGGGCGCGGGAATGCGGGAGCTCAGCGTTGGGCCTGCAGCAGCCAGGCGCCCAGGGCCCCGGGGAAGCAGGCCGTGCTCATCCCTCTCCGGCTCTCCGGAACTCATCAGGGTCGATGTTGAATATCCAGGGGAACAAAACAACTTTGCAGGTTCCAGTCCCTGGGAAGGCTGGGCACTTGTGCGGTGCCCAGAGCTAATTGCATCAACAATGTTAGAAGGGCAGACTGCATGCAGCCCTTCGTTCACCCTGCTTACTACCTCCTCTTTCCTCTCAGCCTTTGGATCACATGGCAATCACTGGAGACAGTGCTTCATGAGCTGGCCCCCCAGTTAACTTTGCTTGCCTTCTTAGGAAAGAGCCAGTCTTATCTCACCTATGTAAGCTGTTAGTTATTCTAAATAGCCATCAAATGCAGGAGTCTTAGTAATACTTTGGACTATGATTTAATTAATTCCCTTGAGTACCTACTTGCTATTTTAAGTCTTGAAAGCCAAGATTAATCAACTACAACTGAAGTGATTCATTCTCCCCTCCCCACATTCTCCCTTCCTGTCCATCAGATGTGGAAGTAGCTGAATGAATATTGGGATGAAAAAAATACTGCATTGGTCTATTTGGCTGGATGATATTTCCAGAAATAACTTATCGATGAAGAAGTTGTATATTATGTGTGTAGCTAGGGCTAATTTTTTTTGTTTCTTTTGTTTTTTAAGATCAGACAGTGTTTACCAGTACCTACATTACCCAGTAAATTATTTTCAAGAGCATACAAAACCTTTTATGCTAATAAGTACTTACAAAGCTACATTAACTCTCCAATAATGCTATACAGGGGCTTGACTACCCCAAGGATAAAACTAAGCTGGGAGTGATGTTGATATTTGCACATACAAAAAAAATATTGTCAGTTAAGACAATGAATAATTGGATAACTAATCTCTTCACTGGCCTGTGAGAGTATTTCACATAATGTTTACATAATGTAAAAGTATTACATATAATGGTCACACAGTGAAAAAAAAGTTCTTTGTTCCTTTTTGGGGAAGTTTCCATTCTATCTGCCCACATTTATATAACCTTTTCTTGCCTTAAATGTGGCTTGAAAAAAAAATACTTGTGAGACAGGCTGTCAGCTGAAGGAAGAGCAGTGCTGATTATCTTGAGTAATCAAATTCTTTCACAAAAAGGCAGAGGACACAGCCCTAGGAATAAAAATGGCTTTTGCAGGTTACTGCTCTGACTCATCCTTCTCAAAGGGTACTTTACATAAAGACTTTCATCTCTTAGGTCCTTGGCTAAAATCTCAGGAGAATAAGTTTGGAGGTTCTTAAAAAAACTATGCATAGAACAAATCTATGATCTAGCAATTTCACTTCTGCGGTTTGATCCAAAAAGATAACAAACCAGGTTGCAGTAAAGCCACCAGCACATCCATGTTCATTGCAGTACAATTTGCTGTAGCCAAGGTATGGAATTAGCATACATGCCCCTCATAGATGAAAGGATATACATAATGGCATGTTACTCATCCATTAGAAAATACTATTGTATCATTTGTAAAGAAATGGAAAGATCTGAAAAAAGTCAGACCCAGAGGGACAAAGGCTGTGTGTTTTCCCTTATATGTGGCAGCTAGAATTAGCTTATAAAGTTGTAAGTGAATATCTTGGGTGGTATGCAAATGTGTACAACTATATTAACTGAAATATGGTAGAGTCAAGGAAGAACTCAAATGTAATTCCATAGAATTAAAAAAAAACACTGGGAAAGCAGTACTGAAAATGAGTGAGATGGGTCAAAGGAAGAGGGATAGACAAAAAGGAGATGGAAGGGAGAATGCAGTCAAGAATTCAATGTATGTCCTACAAAATTAAGAAAAATAAGGGAAGGGGTATAATGGAAGGGATGGGTAAAAATGCTGAAAGTTGTGACATTGATTAAGATACATTGTATTCATAAACTGCTTTGTTAAATGCCAGCTCCTTTGTACACCTACTTAAAGATAATTTTAAAAAATACTGTCTAGTGGAACCTAGTGTGTTTGCACTCCAAATTGCAGACAGTGTTCTCAATTCAAACTGTTGCTCATACAAACATCCTCAGGTTTTTCACATCTCTGATTTGTCTCATAATTAAGTCTGAAAAATTTTAATATACTCTTTGAATCCAATCACTGCAAATAAAACTCTGTAACTAAATAATGAGTATATTGAACTTCAAACACAATCTGAATATTTAAGTTAATGTCATCTTTGAAGCAAATGGGAAGGTATGAATTTAATTTCTGAAAATTGCACTTACTCTAGAGGGTTTGAAATATATTAATAAGTCATATACACTCTCAAGTCGAACTTACTTTTTCAACTCTCCTTTGTAGAAAAGATTTAAATGTCATAACTGCTGCCACTTATATATAAAAACTGTTGAAATCTTGTAGGTTATTGTTGGCAAGCAGAATCAAGATCATCATGAAAGGATCTATACCATGAAGCCTATGGTATAAATTTTCAATGTAAGCAGGAAGAAATCCCCTCACATAGGTTGGAATGTTGCCATATGCACAAAACTTCTGATGGAGTTTATATGGCAGTCTAGTGATTAATCATTAATTTTAGCAAATGCCAGTTTTATACTCATTAGGAGTAGGAAAATGACTTCTGATTTAATCACTTGTCTGCTCTAAACCTTCTCTCCAGCTGCATAAGGTTATCCACTTTTCATTCGGTTTTAATTCACAAGTAAGGTGGAGAGAATATTGTTTTGGGGGTTTTGTTTTGTAAGTTTTGGGGCTTGAACTCAGGTCCTGGACACACTGTCCCAGAGCTTTTTTGCTCAAAGCTAGTGCTTTACCAATTTAAGCCACAGCTCCACTTACAGGTTTTGGTGGTTAATTGGAGATAAGAGTTTCATGGACTTTCATGCCTGGGCTGGTTTTGTACTGCGATCCTTAGATCTCAGCCTCCTGAGCAACTAGGATTATAGGCATGAGATAACAGCACCAGGCAAAGATACCAGTGTTAGAGAACCAGTGTAAAGGCCCAGACTTACGTCATGTCAAACATGAAGAGAATCAATAATGCAAGTAAACCAAAGACATTTTATCTATTTTAAACAAAGTTCAAATTAATGTATGTTTTTTCTGAAGCATGTACTTTTGTACTCTGTATTTCATGTTTTCTGAAATGCTCAACTGCTAAGGAAAACAGCATACTATTCTATTATCTAAGAAAGGATTTCTTAATTTTTTTAACTCCTTTACACAGAAACATTATTCAAATCTCTCTAAATCTTAAAAATGTAGTAGTAAATACTTTTCCAAATAAGGTTTTAAAAAATGTGGGGAGTGGAGTATCTGGAGAGTTTACAGACTTGTGCCCATCTCGACCTCTCCCCACTTGGAATTGACCTAACAGGCCCACAGTAACAGATGCTAGTGTAGATTTGGAGAAAAAGCAACCCTAAATAATATTTAGTGGGATATAAACTTGTTTAACCACTCTGGAAAGCAGGTTAGAGAGTCCTCAAAAATAACAACAAACAAAAAAAATCCTAAACATAGAACTTCCCTGTGATCCAGCAATACCACTCTTAGGAACTTATTCTGAAGATTATGAACTAGGATACAGTGAAACCATCAGCACACCCATGTTTATTACTGCAATATTCACCACAGCCAAGGTAGACCAGAAGTACCCATTTATTGAGGTAGCTACTTAATAAATGAATGGATCAAGAAAATGTGGACTCATTCATCCATTAAGAATGTTACATTTTCGGAGGTTCCTCAAAAGACTCCATATAGGGCCTCCCCTATGACCCAGCAATCCCACTTTTTGGCATTTACCCAAATGATCACAAACAAGACCATACTAAAGCTATCAGCACAACTCTATTTATTGCAGCATTATTTACCATAGCTAAGATATGGAACCAACCCAGATGCCCCTCAGTAGATGAATGGATCAAGAAAATGTGGTATATATACACAATGGAATTCTATGCCTCCATTAGAAATAATGACATTGCCCCATTTGTTAGGAAATGGAGAGACTTGGAAAAAATTATATTAAGTGAAGTCAGCCAAGCCCATGGTTTCCCTTATTTGCAATAACTAGTATATGTCTGAGTCAAGCAGAAAAGGTCAGATAAGTTGGTGTTAGGGGAATGAACCCCAAGATATGTATTCAAATGTTTTTTTCTTTCATGTAATTGTTTCTAATAGATAAGATGATTTCTTTGTTGTTTTGTATGTCCCTCTCTCCATGGTATAACCCCTGCTTTCACTGTATTTGATGTTGGTATAAGTTGTGGTGGGGAAGGGAAAAAACAAATCATTTAAATAGGGATACAAGTGGACCCATTGCAATAATGAGATGTACAAGTCATTATGTTGAAAAATGAACTTTACAACTTTGGGCGGGGCGGGGGGGAAGATGGGAAGGGATGGGAAGGGGAAACAAAGGAGGAGGCAACAATGCTTGATAAGAAATGTACTCATTATCTTGCCCATGTAATTGTAACCCCTCTATCCGGTATTTTCACAATAATAATAAAAAAGGTTACATTTTCAAAGAAATGGATGAACCTGTTAAAAAAACCTATATTAAACCAAGTAAATCAGGCTGAGACTCAAAGGATGCATGATTCTTTTTCTAATGTATAGAAACTAGAATTAATTTATAAAAGAAGTAAACACTGGAGTTGCGTGTGAGTGTGCAAAAGTACATTAACAGAAATATGGTATTTCAGGTGAAAACTCAAATGGTGTAATTCCTTAGAAAGACTAACTCACAGTCCAACAAAATGAATGCCAGGAAGCTGGTACTTGAAAGATGGAGGGTGGGATAAAAGGGATAAAGGGGAAAGGAGTCAATAAAGGGGGAAAGGGGAGACAATGAAGAGAAGGGGGAAATGGAGTCATAAATTCAATGTATATTGCACAAAGAAAATTGAGAGGAGGGGCAGGGTTGGGATAGATGGGAGAATGACGAAAGGGGTGAATCGGTTATGATGCATTGTACTCCTAAATTGATTTGTTGAATGGTAACTCCTTTGTACAACTAGTTAAAGGTAATAAAGAAATACCACATAGCATACAAGTTCTAGGGAGTGTTCGGTCTTGAATGTGTTACAGCCTATAGATCTTGAATGTTTTACTTCCTACACTGATTCTGCAGCTTAGTATCTTTCAGCAAGACTTTTTTATATAGAGCCTGAAAATTGTTGTGCTATTTAAAATGGCACATTCATTTGGATTTTAAACCTGAATGATTCAATACTAGTCTAATTTTTGTGGAGATCATCCTTAGCCAATAAATAGGTTTACTAATCTTCCTTTTATATAAATTGATATGGCAACTATGTTGGGTTTGATTAATCTATTAGGCTCAATAATTCTGTTTATTAATGAATGTCATAATGATATATATATATTATATTGGCCATGTGGTTTGAACTCTGGGCCTGGGGCGCTGTCCCTGAGCTCTTCAGGTCAAGATGAGCACTCTACCTCTTGAGCCACAGTGCCACTTCTGATTTTCTGATTTTCTGAGTCTCACAGTCTTTTCTGCCTGGGCTGGCTTTGAATTGTGATCCTCAGATCTCAGCCTCCTGAGTAGCTAGGATTACAGGTGTGAGCAACCAGCACCCAGCATAATGAGAATTTTAATTTTAATTTTGAATTGGAGCACTATTTTTAGGACTTTTATGGTAAGATGGACCCCTTGCAATTGCTAGTGTTTCTGTTTTCCTTTAATACTTTCATACATAGCTTGTATTATTTTGGGGGGGTCCGGTTGTGGGGCCTGAACTCTGGGCCTGGGTGCTGTCCCTCAGCTCTTCAGCTCAAGGCTAGCACTCTACCACTTGAGCCACAGCGCCACTTCCAGCTTTTTTCTTATGTAGTGCTGAGGAATCGAACCCAGGGCCTCAGGCATTGCAAGGCAAGCGCTCTACCACTGAGCTACCTTCCCAGCCCCATAGCTTGTATTTTTAAAGGTATTAGTTGGATTTGTTTTGCTTAATGACTTAAGTACAGCTCTCTGAGCGGTTTCCCTTGATTCAAAAAATGAACCTAAGTAAGTACTACTTGAATAAAAACAATAAATATGTGAAAATCTAGCTAACTAGCTGCGTGTTACAATAGTATGCTATATTCTCAAAAGCTAATCACTCTCAATGATTGAATTAAACATTAATTGAATCGATTAAATTAATATTCCACTACATATGTGGAATAACTCTTCAGTGGATAATGTCACACAGGATAAAACAATGAGTACCCTAATAGAAAAGGTTACATAAAGAACTGTGATTTTTCAATTCAAGACACTTTTCTTTGAAACTCTAGTTACATATATAAGCAATGATGAATTCCCCTATGTAACTGAAACTAGTTTATGTAATATACATGAATAATTGACTACTATTATTTTATCAAAAGCACATTTAAAAACCATTTTCCAGTAATATTACTAGATATGAAGGGTTTCATTGCAATTCTCAGCAATAATGGACTACAAGAGGTAAATGGACTACAAGAGGTAAAGATAGTGTTGTGAGGTCACTGGTCAGGAGATATGAAGCTGTAATCAAGGAGGGCTCAACATTTACATCAGGGGACACTCTCAAACTGAATGAGCCAACAAAAACATTTACACACAAAATGCCTTTGCCTATATGATTTTCTAAAAGAAAAAAAATGCATCAAATTCTCATCATCAGACTATGCATAGGGATTAAATCTAAAATTTCTTGTATTTACCTGCCCCTTCTTTTCCTCTACTAGGTTGTTCAGTGTTTGTCATCTCAGTCATCACAGGAACTGAGGGGGAATTAAGGGGATTCTGCTGCTTTTATCTGTGAAACTTTTACCCTGGACCTTCCTAACATTTCCATCACTAATAGTATATACTATTTGATCACATAGACATTCTATTATATATATCATGTGTTTTTATATATATATATATATATATATATATATATATATATATATATATATCCACACAGAAATAGTTTAAACAAAATCTTCTGGAAAAGTTCTTGGTTATTTAACTTCTACCTGTTTAAAATCATGGGCTCAACTGCCTTGCTAGCTACCTAACAGCCCCCAGAAATCCAGTACTTTGCTAAAAATCATCTGAGAAGTTATTTGAGGTAACTTTTGGCTCAGATAGTCTGTCCAGTATTTATCATTTTCCTTTCTAATCAGTATGCACAAATATACCTCATCACTAAGCTAGAATATGCCATAATAAATAATAAAGGAACCAGTATTTAAATTTTTATTGGGGGTGAAAAACAATTATGTATCTCCAGAATGAGTCCTTAATCCAATTGTAGCTTTTCCTCCTACATTGTTATTTTTATAGACTACTATTGAGAATCGACTTCAGTGTATGTTGCGAAATGTGCAGGGTGCTGTATAGTTCTATTTGGAAGATAGTAGCAAAACTTTATCCATTAACAGATATCTATCTGCTAATTATGTCAGTTATTTTTTAGCATTCAAGTTCAGTTACTTGACCATATGGAAGTAGCCACTCATAGTTTTTTTTTTTTGTTAAATGAATACAAATTCTTGGCCACTAGACATTCCTAGATTTTTATAGAAGCTATAATATCAAATTCAGCTATATAAATGTCCACTTTAGCTGTATTTTGACTCGTCATTCGGAAAGCATTTATGCTCTTTCATACCAACAGTTTAATTTTCCAATAAGTACTGATGTAGAGGCTAGAAATGAAAGGGTAGAAACTGTAAATGAAAAGCTATATTTTTATAAATTAAATGTGAAGACATGTGCCAAATTAAGGGGCCTTTATGTACATTTTTATGGCAACTTTTCCCATTACACAAGTAGCTCAAGTTTTACAAAAACATTAAGTGATAAATCCATTTGAGAATAAATGTAATAATGTGCACATGTGCACACATATACACATACACACATACATACACAGATGCTAAATTTACAAATGTGCCAGATAGCTGGTGGCTATTATTGAATTAAGACTAGTATATTACTAAGTCATCCCAGATTCCAATTATATTTATACATAAATTGTGCATTTATAAAAATCTTACAAATAATTCTATTTTTTCCAGGAAGACATTATAGGTAACAATTTAACACATGTAGTAAGAAAACATCTTAAATTCTTAAAATCACAATTAGAGAAATTAAACAATTTGATAAATTGATGGCTATCATGAGTAAAGAGTTGTATTTATAAAGATCTCTCTCCATTTTCCATGTTTGAGACAATAGCAAGTCCTTTAATTATTCATCTAACAGTTTATAAGATTTCAAATTGTCTTAATAAAAGGAAAGCAAAGCATTTTTAAATATGATTTGATAGAAAGTCATATACACATGTTGACCAGTAGTTCATATTAAGAAAACTCTCTAAAGTTTTGCAAAATTAGCAGAGACCTGTCAAATCAAGTAACCTGGAAATTATCTGAATTGCTGTCTTCTAATAACTCCATGGTTAGTTACATTTAGCTGAACAGTTTTACCAAGGCATAATGGCCATATAGCTAACAACATACCATGTTCTGAGAGGCAAAGTACAGAGATGATTTTATGTGAAAGAGGAAATAGGATGAAGTTTTACTGTAAACTGGGAATAAATCATTGATATCATTTTTCTAGGAATACTAGACACTTGCCTTTGTCGTGTTAACAGACTATCTCACTACGAAATGAATTGCCAAATATTTCAAAAGTGGATCCTAACATTTCAATGATTGAAAGAATCAAAATGAATTGGCATTTGTCCTGATGGTGCTCAGTAAATTTGCAGAGGAAAAGAGACAAACTATAATTGCATACATAAACACACTTAGTCCCATTTTAAATTTATAATATCTATATACTGTACTGTATTTTTCATTCTTAAAGATGTAGACAGCAAAAATATTCACATTTAAATTACTCACAGAAATTATTCTATTCAGGAAAACCAATTATACATGAATGGGAAACTTAACTGAGGAACTTCTCCTTGGGAGGCTTATTCAGCTGAGGATTTCTCTTTAGGATATAGTTTTTAAAAAGTAATTATAGCAGTTTCAGGTGCACGTTTCATCTGTAGGTCACCTCTTTCAATCTGAATTACAGTTCATGGGTAAAGTTAATGCTTTAGGTAACATAAATTAATACCAATTTCTTATAAAAATGTACACATCAGAAAACTATAATTATTACACGAGTGCTGGCAAGATCAGAAGTGGTCAAGGATCAAATGATCATTTATACTCTCATCCCTATGTACAGGCCCACTTAAGAAAGCTTAATAGGGACAAGCTCACACAGGCCTATCAAATCTGGGCCTCAGAGACTTCATCTGCTCGTGTGTTGTAGTATTCTTTCTATCCCAAATCACTACTTAACATGGAAATGAATCAGAGTAGTGATTTGTGAGCAAACTTCATACTACCATCACCAACACATGCACACAGGGACACACACACCTTTCATGTGCAACCATCAAAAAGCACTGTGAAGAGTGGTTCACCATTCTTATTTTTCCAGGATTTCCCAAAGGATTGGTCTATAGACAGATCTTTAGGTTAGCGAGCACTGCTTTAAGCAAACATACTCCGCAATTCATGAGAAAAAAAAAGACACTATCATAAAGGAAAATTTAAATAAGGTGAGTCTACCTTTTTGGAAAACACAACTTTTCTTCTCACATTGGCCTTTTTTCCTCCTTACACTATCATGGACTACATATATTAACTGATGTTTTCAAATTAAGAGAATTATAGTATATAAAACACAAAACAGGGAAAAACTGGCACCCAAGTACTATTACACATCCCAAAATTAAGTAGCTATGTTTTATGGAATTTCTTGTAATCAACAGTAATAATCAACAAATGAAAATTAAAACCATTTCCCAATGGGAAATCACCATCAACACTATATAGAGATGAAGCTCCTAAGGGCTGAGAAGATAAAACTGTTCAGTCTGTTTCTTATTTACTGGGGGTTGGGGGGGGTGGTCAGGGACTTGATGAAGGTATGGAGAAAGCCAAGAAACAAATCAAGGTTTTAGGAGTGGGGAAACTACTCTGCCAAAGGCCAATCAGCTACTTATAATATCATTCATAGGCTATACAACATTATCAGTGTAGGCAGATGGTGGAAAGAAGTCAACAAGAAGCAACTTGTCAGTCCTGTATGTACAAATTATTTCTTGGGCCTTATTGTAGCCTCACAGGGGTGGGCTGCTTTAGCATATGAAGGACTGCAGAAAACTCCACCTGTTGAGAAAACGGGAAATACACTGTGGAACATTCCCAAAGCAATATGATGTGGACAAATTGTAAGACTTAGGTGTGTCCCAAAATGAATTTACTTATTTTGGCTTGCTGTCTTTTAAACTAAAGATGGAGTATTAATTGAATGACCCTACGAATTGAAATAGAAATCAGGTATCTCAGATAATCATACAAATAGAAATGGAAGTTTTCTCTGTTTTGTTCCTGGAGGGAAAGAGATCTTGGCGTACTTTCCATGGCTGGAGGAACAGAAATGATTTGTTAGTCTTTTGGCAATAGAGAAATCTTTACCTCAGATTTTTAGCTATAAATTTCCTATTCATCAGCAACTGAGTCCAACCTGGAGCATATTACAAGTGAACTGATTCACCCTTCAAATATATGGTATTAATGACACCCTGTAGCTTCTGTTCTCCTGGGCAACTTCAATGTAAGAAAGACAGCTGATTATAAATCATATGTAACACAGAAAGAATGACATGTACTTTCACCTGCAGAGATAGGCACAATATAAAGCAAAGAAAAATAATGTTTTCACCTACTGCTTATTTCCAATTTTACATGTGCATTTCATGTTCAATGTTGGTAAGAATTGCTAATATTATTGTGAGGTGAAATGAATGAGAATAACCCTAGAAAGAGGCAATATCTATCAAGACTAACTCACAAATGCATTGGCAGAGATGAAAAACATAAAAGATTATATATGTCCTTATTACAAGAAAAAATACTAATGTTTAAATGATTCAAAATCTAAAAACAAAAATATATAGACACTAGCTTCCATTCAATATATGAGATTAATTGGATATAAAAATTAAGCATTTTTGTATTTTTAATACAATGGTTTCCTCAAAAATGATTTTAAACTATTTCAGGAATTATCTGAAATAGCCATATTTAATATGGGATCCAAAAAAGAAAAATAAGTATCATGGTGAATTGATTACTATATATTAAAAACAAGAAATAGCAAATTTACCATTTGCAACAAATTAGAAATAACAGGACTCATGATGCCATTCCAAGTCTAGGATTACGCCTAAAATACGGGCAAGTAAAATCAGGTTCAGAGTTCTTTGTAATTAAAAAAAATACCTTCCCAGAAGGCAAATAAAAGCAATGCAAGGTCAGTAACAACGGACAATGGAGAAAAGAGCTAACAAAATATTTTAAAAATCCTATCATGAAATTAAGTTTAATCAAAAGACTATCAATTTTGCTACAATTGTCATAAGAAGTGAAAGTTATTGTTCTTGAAATTCAGATGTTTGTACAAAGTGCCACTGTCAGGTTATCTTGGCTTGAGGTAAAGACTTTTGAGATTGAATTGTTCATGACAGATCTCTGAAGCTTGAGAGCATAAGGCTCCTTGCTGGTATGCAATCCCAGGGCTCCTAACACTATGTGTAATTGTGACTCATTTTACTACAGTTCAAATCTGAAACATGAGTTTAATTCAATGTTTCTCCCTCCCCCAACAGTTCTGCCCAACACCTTTGTCATGCACACACACACACACACACACACACACACACACACACACACACACACACACGCACGCACGCACACACACATCATTATTTTCAGAAGGAATACATCATTACTGATTTGACAAGAATAAATCATCTGGAATGAAGAACTAGTACATGTATTGCTGAATTTTCACTTAGAGACCATGATCAGCTTAAAGGAAAGAGAAAATTCCTCTTGAGTGAGATGAATGAGATTAAGCAATGCTTTTCAAAGGCTCTGGAGTTTGGATATATAGTTGGTGCTTCTCTGTGGTTATTGTATCACGGTCGTAACACAAACTATCAGCAAGTTGTCTGTTTCAGAGTCTAAAATTAGTCTTCATATGTTGATATTAGCAAATTGGTATGCATATGTATGATTAAACATGACCCAAAAGATCTGGAAAGTGTCATAGAGCAAAGTGCTTTTTATAAGGGAAGTAATTTTAAACATATTTCCTCATTGCCTTCTGAACTGTCATACAATGCAGATTTAGCCTATTCAAGTCAATGTCCAGGAGGGAAGTTACTGTTGCTACAGGTGATTTTCCTCAGAATGCAAGTCCTTTGTCCCTGGAACAGAGCAGGCGCTCTGCTGCCAGGGAAGAAAGACAGCAGCAGGGACTGGTACCAGTCAGTACTGCCCTAGCAAGCAAGTTACTGATCTAGATAAAGTAGCAGCACTCCAGAAGCTCTCAGATGCCCTCGGGTATCCAGATAACTCTTTTCTCCCTGGTGTTGAAAGTCTCAATCATTTGACTGTTTGTAGCATCTCTATGGAGATGTTCACAGGATGTCTCAATGAAAGATAGCATTTCACACTGGTGTGTTATTAAAAATTTACCTGTAGTGTGCCTAGTGAAAAGTGATAAATTCAAGCAAATGGTTCTGTGATCACTTTAGGGCTTTATCATGAGAACAAGAAAACATGTTGCTAAAAATATGACAACCCCTGTCACTTTATTGCTGTGATCTAGGTAATTTGAGCTAATTAATGATTTTTGTATCATCTAAGACAAACAAATCAAGAATTCCATTTAAAGTAGTTATTGCAGAAATATACTGTTGAAGCCCCAGTTAAGCTTTTGTTGATCTGAAGTGTTTTTCTCAAGCAAAAAAAATACAAAAATACTTTTTACTCAAGGTAACCGAGAAATTGTTTGATTTGACATAAGGATAAAGGCATACTTTCTTCCATTACTTGAGACAGTACACTTTAGGATTCACAGGATAACTTGCATCAGACACAATTTAATGAAAGCTCTCAAATAAGCGATTTTATTCCTATCCATGATTGCAGACATTTACAAAACCATAACATCTGAGTTCACCTTAAAAAATAACTTATATAAAGCAGTGATATACACAGCACAAAATAGTTCAGGGAGGGGACAGGAGCAACTTTTAATAATTAAAATGTAAACGTGAAAAAAAGGATGGAATAAAAGTCCCTACCTATTTCTACTTAAGATGTCATGTGATAATATTTTACAATGTCCTGTGGGTCAATGCATGTATGCGTATATGTCCATATAACATCCACATATACGATACAATCTCCTTCCCACGCATATACATACACAGATAATTATTTGCAGTTCAGATTAGGGCAATTCTAATGTGCCACTCCGTACAGTTGTTTGAATCACGTTTGGACCCGCTTTCTTCACAAAATAGGGGAGAGAGCAGGAAATAAAAAGGTTGGTTTGGTGTGACTGAGATTCCTTTACTGTACACTGTGATGAATAATTTTCTTCCGTAGTAGTTCTGTGAAGGGCTGACTCACTGTGGTTTTCATGAGGAGACGCGTAAAGGATCACACACTCATTGTCATGCTAGGGGAGTACTAGAAGAAAAAAAGAAGAATCCATATTTTAGCAGTAACTTTTATAGACCACTAAGGTTCTTCATGTTACAACAAAAGATATGGTGAATTTTACCTTCTTATGATCATTTATACCCAGGCTTTTAACATCATACCACATAAAAATAATAAACTATAAAAAGAATGTATTATATAGATGCCATTTTGTTCTAATTTTTTTAAAAAAAATATTCCCTCTGGGAAGCCATCATTCAGCCTCTTAAGATACCCCTTACTAGCCAGATTATGTGTGTTCTGAAGATACTTCTAACAATTTGGGCAATTCCAGTCCAAAGTTGGATTGTAATGAAATAAGAATAGGGACTAGCTTTTGCTATGTATAGCCATATAAAATGGGGAATTAACTAATCTCACTCAAGATCTGTTTCCATACCAGTAAGTGGGGTTTCCTAATAACTAGTGGTTTGGGGAGGATAAAAATTCTAAGAGCTGTCTTACTAGATACATAGATGGTACTTATTAAATACTAGATGAATAGTGCAGGGCAGCAAAACAAAACAAAACTAACTCCCAGCTAGCCTGGAGAAGTTCTCATTAAAACATTTTAAGATACTTCAGTGTTTACGTTTATACATAACCTCCTGCTCCTAATCTGTAGTTTCAGTCTCAATCTGTTACTTTTTTGTGTGAGGTCAGAGGCATAATTGCTAAATACTTGTCGATGCTGAGACTGACAAGTGATATAACGTGAGGCTTTTAGAAGTTTGGAAAACAGTGGTCTTCAGGAGGGAGTAGCAATGCTCTATAGGAAATGTACTCATTACCTTACCCATGTAACTATAACCCCCCTGTACAGTATCTTTATAATAAAAATATTAAAAAAGGAACATAAAATGATTTAGAAAGGAATGATATACCAATCTACTCCTTGCTCTTTTTTTTTTTTTTTTGGTCCGGTAGTGGGGCCTGAACTCTGGGCCTGGGCGCTGTTACTCAGCTCGTCAGCTCAAGGCTAGCACTCTATCACTTGAGCCACAGTGCCACTTCCGGCTTTTTTCTTTTTGCTTATGTGGGGCTGAGGAATTGAACCCAGGGCCTCGAGCATGCAAGGCAAGCGCTCTACCACTGAGCTACCTTCCCAGCCCCTACTCCTTGCTCTTGAGTGATACACTGTGACAAAAAGTTCTAGAGCATCACTGTCCAGAACTGCCCCATAATCTCTAGCAAATCATGACCATTTTGGATGCCACAGTTGTAAATCATCTGAACCATGGGGGGAAGCATCAAGCCTCAGATGGTACTACACTGTAAATGAAAATGACTTCTAGGTTTTTCTAGGTTACAATGGAAATATTAATCATGAAATATTTAAAGTGCTTTATTGAAAATCTGTGAGGACCAGGGAAAAAGGTGATTCTTTTCAATGTGCTAGTAATGATTATGTCTTAGGAAAGGGAGCAGGTAAAGTTCAAGGACAGATAGTCCCAGGTTGCAGGGGCTGAATGGGAACAATGATACTGGGAAGGGAAAGTGACTTCTTAGAAGGAGACCAGTGACACGAATTCCAGGCAAGCTGAGATGGACTTCGGAAACCAAGAGAAGGGGATAAACTGTGCCAAGGTAAGGATGAATCAAAATAAGAAAGATGGGTTTCTCAGAACAAGAAGGGGTGAAAGTGGCTTAGCTGGCAGGCCTTGGAACCACAAGTTATTAGGGATCAAGCCAGAACACGCATTGTTCCTGAATAAAGGCACAGGACGCAGTCTAAAAAAAGGGTGTCACACCATTGGCAGAATTGCTAGTTCTTTAAACATAGGCTGTATCAAGAAAAATCTACTTGTTAAAATGCTTTAATAGGCCAAAAATTTGCTTCAGTTCAAAAGGCTAAGTTACACAGTTGAACTGACTCTTATAATGGACAACAGGGAAGATAGGGTGATTAAAGGGAGACTGCCAAAGAACAGAGATTCAGTCTAATAGAAAAAGTCACTCATTGTAATCTTTATCATGGCATAAACAAACAAAACACAACAAAAGCAAACCAAAAGCAATCCAAAACTTTTCAAACAATCATAGATAAGAGCTATTGAAATGGAGCTAACCCCCAACTTTGTGCTGGAGTGGGAATACACTTTCCTTACAAAGTGTGTACAGTCTCACAAATAATCTCAGTAACCATCAACTTAACTTTCCAAAGCCTTTAACTAAACAGAATTATACTTTGATATTTTATTCTCAGGGTCAAGAATCAACAAGAAAACAAACACTTATCAATGTTTTATTATATATTAAAAAATCAGAAACAGTGATAAAATGGGTACTGAGAAATTCTGTTTCTTACAATATTATTTATAAAAAGAACTTGTGATGAAATCAGTGCGGTCAGTTTTTTTGATGACTGAAACTATTCTGGGCTGTCCAGTACAACAGCCACCAACCACATAAAGCTTCTGACCTCTTGGAATGTCCTGAAGTGCTACTTAGAAACCAAAAATTTACAAGTTTATATAGCATAGCTAGACCACCAATTGTTATTTCAGAACAAAGATTTTACTGAGTATACTGTGCTAATAATTTAAAACAGCAAGATATTAAAGCATTTCAGAAAGGATCTCAAAGGAAATATTTGAAAACATTGCTGGGTAAGTCACAGTTAACTCCAAAGACCATCTCATTTAATATATATCATTAATAACTGGGATTTAAAATGTTCTTGAATCCTTTGCTCATATTATTATTCTATCTCATTCATATGTCATGTAAAATTAGCAAATAGTTAAAATATAATAATCTTCATTCGAATATATATTATTAAAAGATGCATACATGTACATATAAGTGTGCACAGTCTAATATCAAATATTTTCCCTGATTTTTATGATCCTTTAACACCAGGAATTGTTAAATATCTCATGTTTGGTATTTCAAATGTTATAAGGGAATCTTACAGAAGAATAATTGATTGATTGGGAAGTTAAGAAAAATGAGTATGGCCAGGGAGGAAACTGAGTAATGGAATAAGGTATGATAATAAATCAAGGACAAGAATCAGTCAGGAAGGATGGAAGCATTAGCTCCAAGAAATAACACTTATTATTATTACTTATCATTATTTTTCATAAGCATCTAATAAAGTACTATTTTGGGGTATAAATAACTGTAGAATGCTGTGCTTACCGTCTCTAGTACAGTTAAATAGGCATCAGTATATGCCAGCCAGGGTGTCTTTATGGCCATGCTATTTGTACTTGTAAACTGTATTCAGCTGCCTTTATTGACACTGCTTCAATTTCCTTGACACTAAAGGAAATCACAGAAGTTCTAGGAAACCTCACAGAATGTGCAAGCTAAAGAACTTTTTCTATTGATCATGATTCCTCAAAGTGGTGGCAAAGTGGCTTACATTTTTTTCCAGAAGAAAAGGAAGAGTGAGTGTTAAATGGAGCATCAGGCTTAAAGGCATCAAATATTCATGGTGCTCTGTACTGAGACCACACTCCAAAGTTTCTACTGAACCACAGCATCAATACGCAATGGCATACTGCAGTGTTTATACCAAAACATTGGGATATCCGATTGCCCTGTTTCAAAACTATTCTGTGAATCTGGTTTTCCTCAGAGGCTCTCACCAAGATATCACCAACATCATGGTTTATAGTTTATCTTTTAAAAGAAGTACCATAAAGGTATTATTTTAAACAGATTACAATTTATTTTACCTTAATGTGTAAACTATATTTTGATATAGCATGACAGTATGAAGTTGTGTTTTTCCCTTTCCTTTATGCAGTTTACATAACACAGAATCCAGTAGTTATTAAATCTTTCAACAATGTATATAAATTCTTGTTTCTAAACTTCAACAATATGTTAGATCTCACTGAATTTTTATGCCTCATTTTCTATATAGTATTTTATTTTCTTAATGAGAAATAAGGAGTAGCTAGCTGTTCTGCTTTGAAATAAACTGAGGTGAAATTTGTGTAACTGTATAAAAATCTGGGTTTGATGTGATTTCTTTATAATAGCAGAAACAGAGAATATTTCACCTTGTTTGTCACAAGGAAGTAATTTTTATGTAAATTAGCTCAAGGAATTAGGTAAGATATTTTCTTTACTTGAAAAGCATGCAAAACTATTTTATTCTGTACCTTCTAAAGCAAACATTTTACAACATTTAAACACTAGGGGGCATCTTTGTTTCTTGTAATAAAAGGATTTTTTGTAAGTCAGAAAAAGAGGGAAGTGGTGAAATGGGTGTTTTTTTTTTGTTTTTAGTTGATATTTTGCTCTGTTGTTTACATTGGCTCTTTAAGTTAAGACGTAGGGTTGGGAGTTTTTGTATAATTAAATGAAGTAGCTTGGGTGAAGTGACTAGGATATAAATACTAAAGACACGTTTGCTCCCCTCTCAGACATCTTTTGTGGTAAAAAGTGATAAATCCTCATATGGCAGACTGCTCAAAAGTATGTGCTTTTCAGAGGAATGTATACTGAATATCAGAATTTAAATATTCACTTGTTGGAACTTTTTTCTTTTAACATTTATTAAACAGTATGTATTGTCTTGATTACAGTAAAGGTATCTTATTAGAAATAACTACCTTTTAGGTGGCAACGAATCTCCTTTTGTTTTTCTTCCTCTCACTGCGTCATCTTATTAAAAGGTCTAAGCAAAAATATTTGGTTGTAGATAAAGGAAGGTCTAGATGACACTGACCCTAGTCATAACACGGCTTTCTTCACTAGACAGATGAAAGGCTGGAGGGAACAGTGCATGTGGACCTTCAAGGCTGACTACTGCCATGGGTTGTCTCAGGCTGCCATTCATTCAATTATTTTACTTTAACTTTTTGAATTTTCTGCTGGGGACAGGAAAGAGTGAAGATGGAGAATGCAGGGAGCCTTTGTTTTCTAACTGCTAACAGTCTGGTGTTTAACCTTCTTCTTGGGTTCAGGGACAGTGAGCCTTGGCCAGGAGAGCCAGGGTTTGGTTCCAACTGCTTGTGCTCTCCATTCTAAATGTATACTCTTACAACTGGCTCTGTTGTTTTGCCTGGACTAAGTCTGGTTGAGATTCAAAGATGAGGCTGGTATATATTTGGTATGAAGTAGTTCGTCAAGTCCTGTTATATCTGATTCTCTGCCCCACCTCCTATGAAGAACTTTCTGATGCCTGTTTAGAAATGGTTTCCCTTTCCAGACTGCTAAACCAGGCCAGCAGCAATCAGTGACAACAGTGAGAAGGAAGGAGAGAAAGGGAACTCTCTATGCCTGCCCATAAAGTTAAAATCTTGAGTAACTCTTTTCAAAATGTTTTCTTTCAATCTCAAATTAATAATTTCCTCTTTTAAAGCATTTGGTTAATATCTGTTCCACATTTATTTAAATTATTATATAGTTTTTTAACTGACAAAATCACACATATTTATAAAGTACTATGACTCTGATACATAAATATACCGCGTAATGTTCAAATTGGGTAAACATATCTCCTCAAACACTGTCATTTCTTTGCAAAAGAAACATTAAAAATCCTTCCTTCTAGTTGTTTTGAAATACATATCTAGCATACTAGAACTTTTTTCTCCTATCTACCTATAATTTAGTACCAATCTACCAACTTGTATCCGTTCCTCATACTTTCCTGGCTCTGGTAACCAACATTCTATTATTAACTTATATGAGATCAACTTATTTTAGATTCTACATGAGTGAGAACATGATGTATTAATCTATATTTTGCCTGCCTTATTTTACTTAATATAATGTCTTTCTCTGCTATACGTGCTGTCACAAATAGCAAAATTTAATCTTTTTTGTGGCTGAAGAGTACTCCATTATGTAAATATGCCACATTTTCTTTTTTTATTAGTTGATAGAAGCTTAGCTTGATTTCATTTCTTGGATATTATGAATTGTGTATTATAGCACTTATTACTTTAGTTATGTATGTAAGCATGTTTTCTTATTGGATTGTATCCTTTGGATACTATTACATTTATCCTAGAGTATCGTCCTTAACTTAGTGTTTTGTATATAGGAGGCTCAATAAGTGGACCAAATTGATTTGTTAGGTACTTCACTGGATTTTACTATGAAAAGTTAGAAAAGAAAGAGATGCATATCTGTAACTAGACAAGCACACCTAAGAAAATAGCTAATTGTACCATAGCTGTGAAGTAAAATAGTGAACAGAATCTAATAATAATTTCTGTAATCCTAAGTATTATGACTTGAACTACATAGTGTCTCACATTTTTCCTATTTCCTCATTAATTATGGCTAACTTTTTATATACCATATATCCTGCAAATAAAAACAAATGGAAAGATCAGTTTTTTCCTTTTTAAAAAATTTTTTTCTCTTTCTTTTTTGTTAGTATTCTTTCTCTCTTTCAATTAAAAAAAATCAAAAGTCAAAAGAAGTCTTGTACCACACAATGGCTGTTGGTTGAGAGCAAGAACTAAAAGAATCCACAAGGCACTCAATTTGGGGTTCCATTTAGAGAAATAACTACGCTAAGAGCTGACATTCAATTAGCCTTCAATTTATGATGGTATTACTTCTGGTAAAGATCAAGTTAGGCAAAATGAGGGGAGCTGTTTCTTCCAATTCTATCTGTACTCTGATAGATAATCCATAATAAATTTAACAATGGCAATACATATGTGGGACACTGATTCCATGAAGAACATTTCATTTAGGTTTTGAAATCTTTTATAGTATCTTCAAATCTAGTGGCTCTGCCAGAAAATGTCAGAAAAGATTTATCATATTCAAATGTGCTTAGCCACAGTTTTGGTAATTCTCACTCACTATGTAACACAATTAAAAAAATACTATACTTAAAAAAATTTCATAAGAGGGCTGGGAAAGTGGCTCAGTAGTAGAGTGCTTTCCTTGCATGCATGAGGCCCTGGCTCGATTCCTCAGCACCACATAAGTGGAAAAAAGCCAGAAGTGTCACTGTGGCTCAAGTGGTAGAGTGCTAGCCTTGAGCTGAAGAGCTGAGGAACAACACCCAGACCCAGAGTTCAGGCCCACAACTGACAAAAATAACAAACAAACAAACAAATACATAAAATAAAAAATCATAAGGATTTCTAATGTAAAGTAATGGTTAAAAATAAATGCTTTAACACCTTGTCTTTTAAGGGTCATTTCAGTGCCTAGCAAATTGCCTTGGCATAGTTCATTAAGTGAGTAAATAAATTTCATTGTTTTGCTTTTTGGTCTAGTCCACTTAGATGGAGATGGAATGATAGTTCTTAGTCTTAACACTACAATCACACTCAAAAATGATATGGGTAGAGGATTCAGGTTAACGTACCACAACATACTTACATAATATTTCCGCAGTGTTGCTAGGGATAGCACTGAGAATAGAATGGTTTTCCAATAACCTGAGACATTTTTTGCACCATGTCAACTTTTAAGAAGCATCAAATAGAGCCCAGTGATAGTGGCTCATGCCTGTAATCTTAGCAACTCAGTAGGCTGAGGATCATGGTTTGAAGCCAGTTGGGGCAGGAAAGTTCTTTAAACTTTTATCCCCATCAAAAAGTTAGAAGGGAATTCTTTCAAGTGGTAGAGCACTAACCTTGAGCAAAAAAAAAAATCTCCAGGGATAGCTCCCAGCCAGAGATCAAGCCGCGGGACAGGCCCCTCCCGCTCCCGCGCATGCGCTCATGCATCCACACACAACTGTATCAAATAGGCAACCTACTTCCAAGATGATTTTTCACAGTGGATGTTCTCTCTTAGAAAATTGATATTATGGTTTTTGTGACAATGCTCACAGTAGTAAAGAGGAAAAGTTTAATTTTTTTTCGAAGAAATATCACTTAAAAGTTCTAACTTTTAAAATCTCAACCTACTGAAGCCTAGATAAACAGCAGTAATAACAGTTCATGCATTTATTCTTATATTAGATATTCAGAAATGAAACCTGTAAATATTATATAGTCAAGACAATACTTACACTCTCACTCTGAAAAGGATTTAAGAAATTTCCCCCCATTTCGCCATCATCCCTTGGAGTGCCAGGTTGATTACTCAGGCTCATATTATTGGGAGAATTCTGTAAACAAGGCATTGTTGAACATTTTAATTTCCTTTTTGCATTGTACAGTTTAAAAAATTCAATGTGCAACAGCATCTCCAAGGACAAAGCAGAATTATAATTTTAATCTTAGATTGACTATGCAATTTACTTCATCTTCTGTGTCTTGACATGTATTAATATTTTCCCAAGTGAAAATTAGAAAACAAGCAAAATCCAAAAATAACCTAATACAACTATTTCTTTTTCAGTCTCAGTATCAACATTTACTCCATTCCCCGCTCTTGGTTCAGTTTCTAAGATTCTGGAGATTTAAAAAACTTTCCCACCAGGAGCATGGTGAAAAGAAGCTAACCATGTAGAAGCAACAGGAGTCATAAATTTCTTAGTAATTTTACTAAGCAAAGCTTGAAATTTCAGTGCTTTAATATATAGTTTCCTTTGATTATATGTGCAGCTTATAGCTATGATAATTTCAGCTATTTTGCATGAAACATAAGGAAAAGAGGATAGTAAACTTAACTGTAGTTAAGAACATCAGAAACATCTTTAGATTATTTGTGTGCTTTTAGAGGAAAAGGAGGCTAAAACATGCTTTAGAATCTTTTTCCTGTCATTAGTTTAAAAGTTTAAAAGTAGATTTACTTTAAATTCTTTTCTAAGACAAAATGGCTATGGTGACTATTGATATAATCAAACATGAAGTTAGTAATACACTGCTTTAGATTCCATTTAAATTTACCAGTCTCATGATTATTGTGCAGTCTGAATCATGTGAGGAGATTTAGTGGCATATTAGCCATGTTTATATAATATTACAACTAGGATGGAGGGGACTCTTTCAAGGCTAATTTATTGACTTGCAAAAAAATTCAGAGTTAAACATTTTTATTTGTTATTCCAAATGGAACAACAATATAAGGTTTTTCTAAGTCATTATAAGTTTAAATGTTTTGTACTGGAGTAAATTTTTACATATTTTAAAGGGGAAATTTGCTTGGTGAACTTTTATTCAACAAAAACAAGGTATACCTTAAACATTAACATTTTTTGGGGGTGGAGGGTCCGGTCCTGGGGCCTGAACTCTGGGCTTGGGCACTGTCCCTCAGCTTTTCAGCTCAAGGCTAGCACTCTACCTCTTGAGCCACAGCACCACTTCCGGCTTTTTTTTCCTGCTATGTGGTGCTGAGGAATCGAACCCAGGGCCTCAAGCATGCAAGGCAAGCGCTCTACCACTGAGCCACCTTCCCAGCCCTAAACATTAACATTTTATGAATGAGTTATACAAAATATTTTCAGTGTTTTTATTTCCACTTTTGATGCAGTCTCTTCCTAGTATGATGGCTCAGAATTAACACTCTTTTTGGAGGGTTAGAGTGGAGGATATATAAAGGTGTTGAAAGGAATATTTAAAGGATACAACATAAATTGGCTAGTATCAGATCTCTGAAAGTCATACTTTTCCTGCTCACAGCGCCACCTTTGAAAATCTTGATTTGAAAAGGGCAAAATATCTTGTTTCATTTTTTACCTGAAGTCATTTCTGCAAAACGTTGTGCAAACAAGAAAAGTTCCTCAATGTGGAGTCTTAAGGAGACAGGCCGTCTACACTCATTACAATCATGGAGTGACATGATGAAGAGACAGGCAAAAGAGCATCTGGGGAAGATGCAGGACAGTGGCACCCAAACTCAACCCAAAGCAGGTGGTGACTGATGAGTGTGATAATGAATCGCATGCATGCTTTTTACTGTGATTATATGTGTTTTCAAGGTCTCCAGTGGAATTAATCATCAAGGCAAGAACATGATGCACAAAAGGAACTTAGGCTGGTTATAAAGGTAAAGATTAATTTTAGATACGTTTGTCACAGTTCTTACATAGGTGAAGAAAACTTTCTCTGTTCTCTAAGAATTTAGCTTAAAAGAGGATTTCAGTCATCTCATTTTTCAAGAAATTTTTTTATTAAGTTCTGCTTTACCCTTTCTTCAAGCAGGAAAGATTTCCTCTTAGCTAAATTATGAGAGCATATGTGAATGCTAAACACTTTTATTATATGCCTAAATAATATATCATATACAATTTCCTCTGTCTGTTATTTTTACTTTTCTGGCCTCTAATTTTGTCTGGCTAGTATTCTTTCAAATCCTCTCTTAATTAATAAGTTATTTTTCCTTTTTCTACACTTAAAAATATGCCCAAACTTTCTGAACCTCTTTGCAATTCAAAAATGTTTAAATTTCAAGTGAAAAAGTGAGCTTCGAAACTTGGTCTTCACCTTTAATCATAATAAAACAATATTATTATTGGAAGCTCTTCTGAAGACGATTTTAAATTTATTTTTCCACAGGCTGTCAGGAATGAGTTCATAGAGTGTTTTGATTATGCTAGACCCCACAACAACAAGTTGCAAGGAATTCTCCTCATGGATACAAATGAACTCAAGCAAGCACACTGTGTGATCTATATTGTCAATTATTCCCATGTGAGATCACTCAGAGGTATCAAGGTTCTGGAGGTGTGAAAGCCTCAGATTCAAGACTTTTAAAAAATCATTTAACATAGTATGATCAGATCTTGCTTTCTTATGAGTTTTTTCTCTTTAAATTAAAAAATATCAAAGTTAAGTAGCTAAATGTGAGTGGCAGAATTTTTTTAGGTGCTTTCCTTCTAAGAAAAAAAATCATATACTTTTGTCTATTCTACTTCCTAAAATAATTCCATGGGAAAGCAATTTTCATCCATTGATTCAATGGGTGACCTTTTTAAGTTGAAAAAGGGATGAGAGGAGTTTTGAATTTTAGTAAAGAAGTGGCATCTAAATTAAGGATGAATTCTGCACATTGAGAAAGAAATAAATGACTTTAAACAAATAATCCTCAATTGATCAAGTAATGATTTCTGCAACTTTTTATTTGTGGCTTTAAACTCAAAAACACAATACTAAAATAGTGTTGTCAAAGTGCCATTGATAATCTTTTTTTGTTATTACTCATGAAACATTGTGCTAATTAATGAAAAAGAAAATATTAAGTGTATATAGTATTTCACATGTTCACATTTGATTCAATAGCCAGGGAATTATTTTGCAGTCAAGGAAACCAAGCCTAGAAAAGATGAATACATTCTCACAACTTATAAGTAGTAGGAACACATGAAATTTGGAATACACACACACACACAATACTGATGCTTGACAAAATGCATGTTCATAACTGATGGGTTAGGAAGATGTACCTCAAGACCTAAGAGAATTTGAACAAAATTACTAATCAGTGATAGCCAAGAGTACCTTCCAAGTCACAAATGATAACTAGAAAAAGATTGGGGTAGAAATGAATGACACCAGGAAATGAATGAGACAAGTTCTTGAGGTAGATGGAAAAATTAAAGAGATGGGCACAGTGGAGTTAATAATTATGTATACCTTGGAGTAAAGGACTAAGGAAAAAACAGTTTATTTGTGAGTGGCAAGACACAGGGACTGGGGAAAGGAGTGTGCAAATACATACAGTGTTGCTAAGAGAAAAGTGACTATAGTACCACAGACAGAAGTGCTATCCGCCATCTCAGCCAGGTTAGAGACCAGAGCCAGAGAAACCAGAGTAGGCACAGTGTAGAAATAGGCTCTTTAGAAACTCATTCGAAGCAGATGCCACTAGTCTTTTCTAGCACATTGGTAAGTGGCATACTTACTACTTGGGGGACAATTCTAATGTCAATCTGAGTATATCCAGACTTTGTAAAAATGTTTATTTGGTTTCTTCAGTTACATTATGCTTCTTGAGAACGATGACCATAATTACGCTTATCTTTGGATTTTTAGAGTTCAACATAATGTATTCATGCATTAGCATTTACTTAATAAAGGAATGTCTGCCTAAGGAAAAACCATTTGAGGACAGAGACTATGTTTACATTTAAAAAAGTCTTTTACATCTCCCCGCAGTAGGCAAAGCAATACTCAGTACACAAAAGTACACAGTGGATGGCCAAGTAATGTTTAGAGAATAAACAATACTTCAGCCAGAGAATGTTACCAGCAACAGACATAGTACAGTAGAGGACACTTGAACATAGGAATGAGAAACAGAATTCAAGGAACAGCAACTGATTTGCTATAAGAGCAGATTAAAGGATAGCATTTAGTTAATTAAACTCTATTTAAAACTATTAAAATGTGTAATAAATTATATAGTACTTCCCATATAGAATTTGGTTTGTATCTCTCTAACGAAAGTTATGGGTTGTTGATGGTAATTTAGAAAGATGGCCTACAGCATTTGTATGGTCCTACTCCTGTGCAGTTAAGAATCATCTCTTTCTTATTGTTGGAGATCTTGTTCAAGTGGTACAGTGCCTTCTTAGCAAGCATGAACCCCTGAGTTCAAATCTTAGGACTACAAAACATCATCTCTAAATACACATGTGTCAATATGACATTAGATATTTCACTGGAGACCTTAGGGGAATTTTAACTAGTTCAATTGTTAGAAGTTCCCTGAGATAGCATCTCACTTGTAAGACCACCTCTTAGACAGAAGGTGCGTATATATCAATATGGGGTATCTCAATCTGAAAATAGGCTTTCTGGATACTGTGTTTCACAGAGGTAAGCACTGCTCATTGTAAATATTTATCTTCTGAAAAACAGACTTTTCTGATTGTTTCTAAATATATTCATTCAAAGGGTACAGAGAACTTGTGAGGACAAACAGTCAGATAATATAGGTACAATGTCACTTGTAAATTTTCTTTTAGCTTAGAGTCTTAATTAAAAATATTCTATAGTTCAATCTTATTTTCTTTTCCCTGGCATGAGAAAACTTACATTATTATACAGGAATATAAATTTGAAATAGAATTAAAAGCAAAGTCAGCCTATAATGATTTCCTTTATTTACTGGTTTAAAATACACTTCTAAGAGTCATTCTACTGATAGCTAATAATTATTTCTTATCAAGCATTCTAAATATATTTGACTCTTAGAGAGTTATTTTAAATCCACCATGATTTAAAAAAGCATTTTGATATTTCTCACAAAATAAGGCATTTTTACCGAAGGAATAACTTTAGATGTTTTTAAAGAGGAAAAATATAGACATACTTTTCTACTTTTTACTTTTACTCTAATTACTTTCATGCTCTATTTTGTAGATTTATCTGTTTTCATATTACTTAAGATATGATTACATTTTCGATGAGTAAACTGTTAGTGTACTGTAAAAATATGTTAAATCTTACCATGATTATACTGGTAATTGCTTAGATGTCAATCATGTGTAATATGTCCTAAATATGAATCTTAGCATATTTAGCACTTTTGAACGATTCATATTACCCATTCCTGCAGATTACATACATCAATATTGTACTTGCCAATTAATCATATCTGAACTTCTATTTTCAGATTTTGTATGAAAACAAAATTAATAAATGTATTCTAATAATTCTTTTTTGTTGAAGTTCTGTTATTTTCTGGACAGGGTGTCATGTTTTTGACAAGTGCCATCTTTGAACAGTTATCCTCCAACCTCAGGCCCTCAGTAGCTGGGATTACAGATGTTAGGGCTGCCATCATTTTGCTCAAAAATATACTCAAACCTGGATCTCCTGCTAGCTGCCCTGAGTAGCTGGGATGTCAGACATAAGCCACTGTGCCTGATTCAAGTTACTTTAATGATATTAGTAAGAGTTCCACGAGGAATAAAATATAGATTAAAACAACATAAAGAATAAGTAGTACTCACCTTGGAAATACTGTCCATATCTCCTGAGCCTGAAGGGGAAAAACATGAAAAGCAATCCCTTGTTACGTAAGATTTATAAATTAAAAACTACTGCAAGATAAATCATCAGCAACTGATGGTTAAAAAAAAGGCATTTTACTCTACTTCCCAATCATCTATTTGTTTAAATGGCAGGATGGAGAATGTCATTGCTATCATAGATTCTTTAAAGTGAAATATTAGGACATGTATATGTGCTATTTCTCTACACATTTAAAAATGTATATGCAATATATAAATATAGATCTCAATATATTTTCTGAAAACGATGTTGTAAATCTGATAAAACATCAAAGGAAATTTACAGCAACATTTGATAATATATCAAGCTATATTTTACTGTAATAACCTAAAGCAAAGTATCTTTAATAATATATTTAAAAATGGACAGTAATTAATATCCATGGTAAACAAATGTCTCCAAAAGATAGCTTTTTAATTTTTATTCCTGAGGGAAATGATCAATACTGTTTTTCTTACATAAAAAGTAAGCTTCTCAATGATACATCACCTGCCTAACATGCATGAAGCCTATGTTTAAGCCTCAATGCTACCAAAATAAAAATAATTATAATCATACACAACATAATCACAATCTTGACACAATATTAGTTTCACTTTAAACTACTGAATTCTCAATAATTATTTTTTCCTAGCATAAAGATATACCTTTTTAACAGAAAAGCTTTTAATCACCACCACAAATAAAGTTAGGGTTTAATAGATTAATTTGTAAATAAACAGGCTCAACAAACTGTTAGGTATTGAATTTACATAGGCAATTCTTTATATATGTAACTGTACAATGATATTCAGACTAGATAAGTAATGAGCTAGTTGCCAAAAACAGAAGAAAACTTCTGAAAATTCTAGTCTACTGAATAATATGGCAGAGAGTCTTGAAAGACCAAGTGTCATCATTTTGTGACTATTTCTATAAGTTAAAAAATTCAAGGGGAAACAAAGGAGGAGGCAACAACGCTTGATAAGAAATGTACTCATTATCTTGCCCATGTAATTGTCACCCCTCTGTACGGTATTTTCACAATAAAAAATTTATAAGTGATTTATTTTTGTATTAAATCGAACAAACAGGCTCTAAAACAGTGCTGTCCAACAGAACATTATGTGACGGTGGATACATGGTGGCCATTATGTCAGCCATTAGCTTCATGTGCCTGTTGGCACCTGACATGTGACAACTGAAAAACTGAATCTTCAATTTTACTATACTTTAGTCACACAAGGCTCATGCCTACTGTAATTAAAAAACAACATCAGCAAAGGTAGCAAGACAAATTAATATTTTGAAACCTAGGCTAAGTGAGTTATGGATCCTTAAAAGCCCAAAAGTCAATACAAAAAATTATGGGATCATTGGAGTTATGCAGACTTTCAGAATATCTGAGGGAGTGAAATCCTTATATAATCTAAATTGCATATAGGCACAGTTTGTCTAACTTCATAAAAGACTCTTCCCAAAAGGAAACAAAAAGCTATAACTGCATACCCCTTTTGTTAACTTTTTAAATTCGTTTATGGTCATGTCATTTAAATATATAGAAACATAAAATATTTTTTCTTTTGGTTTTACATTCTTTTTCCCTAGTAAGCATGCTAAATGACCTAGTCATTTTTGTACTATTTATCTCTCTCACTATTACAAAACTTTTAATTACCTTTGGCTTCCTTTGTTAAGAAGATACTGTGTATGAAAAAGCTTTTCAAACATTAGTTGCAGACTTGAAATCAGCTTTATTATCAGTGTTGTCTCATAAAGAAATCAGATTTTCTTTTTTTTCTTTTTTTTATTGTGAAAATACTGTACAGAGGGGTACATGGGCAAGATAATGAGTACGTTTCTCATCAAGCATTGTAGCCTCCTCCTTTGTTTCCCCTTCCTATCCTCCTGCCTCCCCCCCCCCCCCCGCCCCCTACCCAATCCCTCCCCCCCATCCCCCTCCACCAAGGTTGTAAAGTTCGTTTTCGACATAACGACTTGTACATCTCATTGTTGCAATGGGTCCACCTGTATCCCTATTTAAACGATTTGTTTTTCCCCTTCCCCTCCACAAATTATACCGACATCAAATACAGTGAAAACAGGGGTTATACCATGGGGGAGGGACATACAAAGCACCAAAGAAATCATCTTATAAATGTGTTAGAAACAATCGCATGAAAGAAAAAAAAACCATTTGAATACATATCTTAGGGTTCATTTCCCTAACATCAACTTATCTGACCTTTTCTGCTTGACTCAGACATATACTAGATATTGCAAATAAGGGAAACTATGGGACCTACATTTCTTTGGGCCTGGCTTCCTTCACTTACTATAATTTTTTCCGATTTTCTAGAACGTGATTACTAATTTATTTTTTTTAAAGGCTAATGCACATAGAATTCAAAAATAAAATAAAGAAATTCTTGCCAAGAACCAAACTGTCCCCAGACTTCTGGAGACAAAGGAACAAGCGGGAAGACAGCCCTCTGGGCTGGGCTAGGGGGCATGTTACATGCTGTACATGCACTATCGCCTTTCGCCACAGAACACGTAGGGCGTGATAGGTTAAGAGAAGTACTGGAATATGAGCTAGAGCACATTGCCTCGAACTTTTGATCTTCAGATGAGCTTGTTATTATAACCAATATTATAGGTTAAATGATCATTCTAAGATAAAAATGAGTACTCAAAGTAAGTAGCTGGATATGGGAGAGTTCTGCAAACTACAACATCCACTATGTGAAAGAAGAGTTTTGGTCTGCATTTATTATATACATCAAATTTAAAATCCTTACCTAAAGAGCCATTCATGTGATGTGACTCCATTCCTCCTAAGCCACCCATGGGGCCATCTGACCCAGGACCCATTGGAAACTATTTTTAAAATGAAGAAAACAACTGTGATCACACTGCAAACAACTCTAGCTTAAACATTACAAAATCCTGTACAGCTTATTTTCATTTCCAAGTTTAGAGAGTTTTTTGACTTTTTTTTCAGCTTCGCAAATGGTGTGATTTGGCTGTTCCACTGTTTATCGTATCCTCTCTGTGTTGTAGATGTTCAGGCTAATCTTCATTCTTTCCCCAGATATTCCCAACTAGAAAGTACATACATTCCCACACATGCTTTCCTATGATGCTGACAAATCATCTATTATAAAGCAAAGTAGTTTTTAAGAAGCTGTTAAAGGTAATAGCTTACTAAAAAGAATAATTTAACATCATTATGCCAACACTAACATATTTCTTAGCAGACAATCTATCTCTGCTTAAATGGACTTAATAAATAATTTCATCTTACAGGTTAAATACGTTTCGCTCCTTAGAGATAGCTGAAAATAGCTAATTCTTCATGGCAGTACCAACTATGTCAGATCAATGACAGGCATTCTACAGTAGTTCTTCTTAATATTTTTTAAGACATGAGAATTCTTTTTTTTTCAAGTAAAATCCTATATCAGAAACCTGGAACAAAATAGTTGTAAATAGATGTGCTTTGATAGAATTGGTGATGATCTTTCTATTCTGTCCTTTCCTTATTTCCAGAGAATATTTTTGAGAAAAACAGGCTTCATTTGAAAAACGAGAGGCTTTAAGGGATCTGAATAAACTGAAATTTAGATCAAAGATAAAATGATAAAATAAAAGTTTGAGGGTTAAAAAAATTACCATCAAACAAGCCTGCCCTTTATCCTACCACCTCTGGGGAAATGAGTGGCCTTATACTATGGTGGGAATAGAGACCATGGACTGATTTGTAGTACATAACTTAAAATATATGTTCCTCATTGACTCTGAACCTATCACTTAGCTTTTATTAAAAACATGGTTTTCACATGAGCTGAGAAACTGGGCTAGTAAGCCAGTAATGTAATAAGTTCTTTGGTTCTGCCCCCTCACTGTTTTTTTGTTTTAAATGACACTAAGATTATAATGTTCAGAGTGTTTAAAATATAGAAAATACGTCATCTGATTATTTTTCAACTTCAGCTACCCTATATACATATGTGTTTATGTAGCAAATACTACATATATACACATTGATATAGTTGTATCAATATTTAGATTATAAATATTTTACAGTTACATTTAATTCTTTTTACAACTATATTCTGTTGTAAATATTTTTGGCCAATGTAAGCTTTATATCATGGGAAAATTATGAACTTATGCAGGAGAATCACAGTCATACTTTATTAAGAAGCCTAATTCACCCTATGCAGCTATCATGGCTCCATTTAAACACTATGTTTTGTAATTTAAATGAAACAAGTATATCTAACTTCATAATTTACTTTCAAGTATATCAGTTATCAGGACTAAAATGATCAAAATGAAAAAAAATTAGTGATGCTAAGAATGAACTCAAGATAAATGATTACACAAGCCTGAAATTTTCAAATAATATTAATCATTAAGTATTTGAGATAAGAGACTAACATTTTATAATCAAATTCAATTGTATATTTATATTATATTGCTATAAAATGTTATACATATTATAGTCCATGTTCTTTTCAACTGGAGGACAGACTTTTTTGTTTTTATATCCAGTACGTTTCTGGGAAATGAAGTGTAGGCAATATTCAGAATATAGAATATACTTAGAATTACAAAGTCTTCAAGTACACTAAAAAAAAATCTTATTTACATTAGGTCTGTTCGGTCCAGGAGGTACTGCATTCATTAAAGTATACATGTTGTCTCCAGAATTGGTTGAATCTGAAACAAAAGGTAACCCTTAAATTAGTAAGCAATCACAAAGTCATAATCAAAGATCAACTGGATATACACAGATATTGATAGCTGTAATATCTGAGAAAGCCATTACTATTTAAAAATATATACTTGTGTTATTTTCTGACCAAAATACCACAATGCAGTCATCATTAGACATATGAGAAAAGATCTGAACACTCCAATAATTCAAGATGAAGAACATTAAAAATCTAAACATTGTATCAAAGTTGTTTCTTTTTTTATAAATAGGGATAGTTTTACTTCTTCAAACAATGGTATGTATATAAATAACAAAAATCTCTTAAAATTTAGATTCAGAAGCTTTTCCCTTTTCAATATTTCCTTAAGAAAATTTAAAATCTAGTTTTTCTAAGCTAGTAATTGGTTAAAGTTGATAAAATTTATCGTGGGAATTGAATAGGACTATAAAATTGTTATAAAAATTATCGTGCTTAATGTAAAAGCCAGATGTTTCTACCTATGTATATTATCAAAGGTTGATAATGCTGAAGAGTATAAAATTATCACTCATGATAATTAGCAAGATGTTTTAATAAATCTTTTTCACTCATTTTATTCTTGATGTATTACAATAAAAATAAATGTGATATTTTGCAGTATTTCAGAATACATGTCATATCTATTAGCTACTTCTAATTAAGTTTTATGATGTTTATGAAGTAAAACAAAGTAAAATGCTAATTACCTTAAAAACTGAGGAAATATTGATCATAAAACATAGTTTTCTATTTTCTTATGACTATAGCTTCTTAAATATAACATAGCACACCATTCTGTTTTGAAGACAGAAATATCTGAAAGTATGTGTTTTGTACCGACTGATTCAAGATAGAAGGTAAAAAATAATTTGCTTTCTTATGGCAGTAACCTTAAAGTGGAAAATGGACAATTAGTTCTATTCTAATCGTGTGATTATTTATTAACAAGTTTATCCTTTTAGTGTGTATTACTTAGAGAGTAGGTTTAATATCATTTATTGGTTGTTTGCCAACAGTGATCTATAAATCTCAGTCTTACTTCTTACTTTGAAGTGAATATACCATAGTATTAAAATGCTCTCTCAGGCTGTTCCCTACTTCTTTATACATAATTCTGTGGCCTCAATACTTTTCACATCCTTATGCATAGCATATTTCTGTTAGACAGGCTTCTTGCTGTCTATAACTAACTTTCCTCATCTCCATTCTTTTAAAACTTCTTCCTTCAAGCATTAATTCCCTAGTTCCCACCTGCTGAAATTCTACTCAATATTCAAGAGTCATTACAAATATTTCCTTGAAATTTCCATATTCATGAATATTCCCCAACTCATGGATTTTACCTGGCACTACAATTAATATTTTGTCTTATTCTTCTCTTTGACTTATTGACTATGGTATAATAAGCTAATTGAGAGAAGAAAAGGAACTATGTCATATTTATCTTGTGTATCTCAAGTGATAAATAACTGCTTAGATTTAGCTAATGGAATAAATCCTATTATACAAAAAATATTTTTCAGAAAATGTTGGATTGCTTTTTAAACATGTTCAACCTTCAAATGGTTTTTCAACTGTATTCAACTTATTTTTGCTGAGAATAAACTAGGCTGTTTATTTTAAGTGTGTGCAAAGGAGATAAAATTATCAGTTTTAAGACTCAGCAAGAATATGTTACCAGAAAAACAATAAAAGGAATAAGGGAAACAAAGGAATTTTCTAGGAAATATGTGCCTTCTTTTGGTTTATATAAAACTTTGCCATAATGTGGATCTTCGGTGTGGATTCCTGAGGGTAGGGATATTGGCTTATGATTAGAGGTGTGATAGTGGTGAAGGGTGGGTGTGCATGAAAGGTGACTATGTAAAAATGAGAGCAGTATATACTGGTGGCACAACTTCTGTGTTACAAGGAAAAGGTGATAAGATGACTTCTCACTGCAATGATTAAGGTTGCTACAAAAAAATTTGGTTTCATAATGAAGGGTTTACTAATAGCATGTTATGTTCATACATTAAGCATTAATATAATATTAAAAAAGAATACAATGTTTGGAAGATGATTCCATTTATATGCTTCTAACTTCAATGAATGCTATTTCATTCCCAATGAAGATACTTTAAAGACAGAGACCACATTATGTGTATTTGCAGAGTAAAGCAAAATTTTGTATCATTTATCAAATGTGTTTTAAATGACTGGAAATTGTTTATATTGGTATGATTCATAATAATGAATTTTAAGCTCTCACATATTTCTAGTCTCCGACAAAACAGTTAAGAACATTTAAGTTTAACAGTGAAACATAATTAAAAGTTATTTCTAATTATAAAAATTTCCTATCTATTTCATTGTCCAGAAGTAATCACTGATCAATTTAGCCTCCTTCTTCTACTTTAAAATTTTTCTATTATATATGTGTTTATGTCTATTAAAATAAAACCACAATCATATTTTATTAAAACTGGAGCATTGTTTTCATTTCACTAAAAATTCTTTGATAATAACTTTAATGACATTTCAATTATATTTTGTGCTATAAAATTAATAATTTCACTAAAATTGGATTAGGAATAAAGGCTATGTCAATTGTTTCACTACTGAGTACAACAAATGAACATCCCTGAACATAAATTCTGGGTTGCAGTTCTAATTCTTTTTAGTACTAGGATCATAGAGTCAAATATTTGAACCTTTTTATGGTTCTTGATGTTACCAGAGCATTTCCTGGGAAAATTTAAGCTTCAATTTAAGCTTTAAGAATAATTTAAGCCCCAATCATTAGAGTGTCCAAATGTACTTGACAGTCTGAATGCAAATCTTCAGAAGAAAGGATAAAGATAGTTGAAATAATTATGTAAAATGGTTATGGATAAACTAAAGTATATTTAAGTTTAGAAGATTAAACAATCTTTTCTCAATGTATAGTAATTTGTTACCTAATTATTTTTTTTTTTGGTCAGTCGTGGGGCTTGAACTCTGGGCCTGGGTGCTGCCCCTCAGCTCTTCAGCTAAAGGCTAGCACTCTACCACTTGAGCCACAGCACCACTTCCCCTAACCATTTTTATAGACATGTAGGATAAATAAACTGTAAGCATATCTATATTCATTTTAGTAAGGTGATAGCACAGGTCTGGCTTGCTATTTTGAACCTCACAGATCAATGGTTTTACAAATTGGTTCATACATGCAGAATTGTTCATTTTTTATTAACAGCAATTAACTATACAAAAAAGTTTCACCATAATATTTAATGTATATAGTAACCTTTTCTAAGTTGTGAGATACTAGCATGTTTCAGTTTTGTTAAATCTTTAAGTTACATAAATTATTGAGCAATTCATATAGATCCAAAGACATGCTGACTAAACCTGTTATTCACACAAAAGGAACTTTCTAAATGCTTAATTGGACCACAGTAAAGAGCTTATTTCTTCCTATTCGCTACTTCTGTAACCATCATGAGATGATGAATACTGCTAACTTTATTTCATAAACCACTTCTGTATTTGTGACTTTGATAATCAAATGACCATGGGACGAGCTTGATGACAGTACCTGCTGGACTAGGCATGATAGGTGTTCCTGGTGGCCCTCCACCTCCTGGAGGACCCTAAACAATTACACAGCATTTCAGTCAAAGCAAAGCAGTTCATTAAACAATGTCAAGAAAAACAGAAAAATGTTAGATTCGTTTCTATAATCTAATTTGAAAGTAACAGGAAACATTTTCTCCATCATTTATTTTGAACAGTATGCAAAACATAATTTAGCTTAACCATGTGGAAATTGTTTTGACAAGTTTCTACAAACAATGAGACTGTAAGACTGATTTATTATTCATGACTTAATCATACCAGGTAAAATGAGGTTAAGGAGAAACCACTTAATAGGGCTTTTATAAATCCATAAAATAGAAATAATTTGTGTGTGCTTGTGTTTACCCTAATTTTCTTTTTTGTGCCACTGGATTATTTTGTTTGTTTTTGCTGGTCCCAGGGCTTGTACTCAGTGCCCAGGTGCTGTATCTGAGCTTATCTGCTCAAGGCTGATACTCTACCACTAGAGCCACAGATCCACTTCCAGCCATTTGGTGATTAATTGGACATAAGAGTTTCATGAACTTTCCTTCCCAGGCTGGCTTCAAACCCTGATCTTCAGGTCTCAGCCTGAGTAGCTAGGATTTATAGGCCATCAAGCCACCAGCACCCAGCTCCTATTTGCTGGCATTTATAGGAAGCCAATATATATTCATTTAGAGCAATTAGAGATTCACATTTAAAAAATACATCAAGGCTGTTTCTTTCTTCTGTTAGGCCCAATTGCAGCACTTCTGATACATGATATTTGTAACTATCATATCAATTAGAAATGAGAGGCAATGTTGACTAATGCGGTGAGTTAATAATGCTATAGCTATATAATCAAGCTACAATAGAAATGGGCAATTCTGAAGTTAATTTAGAAAAACAAAATGAATAATATAGGCAATGAGCTCAGAATTTTTCAGATATTCTATGTATATGATCAAATTAACTTAAGCCACTTAAGAGTGGCTAAATTTTTAATTCATTCCAAGTGAGTAGAGACTATCAATTATTTAAAATTATATACATGCAACTTAATAAACTTAAATTACATTGTAAATTCTATAGCTTCACAAAACTAGATATCCACTTATTAAGTAACCTAAAAAGGTTTACCCAAATTTTCCTACATTTCCTACATTCATACAAAATGTGATGAAAATTAAACTTCTGTAGTTTGTATAGCTTATAGGAAATTGAATGCCATGTTCATAGATCAAAAGGACAATGTGCTTTACTGTGTTAAAAAATAGTATTTCCATTGGGTGGAGTTCAAATGGTCATCTATTTTCTTTCAATACAATTGTTTCTTTTTCTTTTTCTTCTTCTTTTATATCTTGTGCCAGTCCTGGGCTTGAACTCAGGCCTGTGCTCTGTCCTTGAGCTTTTTTGCTCAAGGTTAGCACTCTACCATTTGAGCCATGCCAACTGGCTTTTTGGATAGTTAAATGGAGATAACAGTCTCACAGACTTTTCTATCTGGGCTGGCTTTAAACCATAATACTCAGATCTCAACCTTCTGTGTAGTTAGGATTACAGGCATGAGCCACCAGTGGCCAAATCATGCAACTCTTAACCCCACTTAAAGTTAGCCACAATCTCTGAAAATTTCTTTGGGAAAGATTTCCCTTTTCACCATTTTATTCTTGCTTCTCTGTTATCTATTTCCTTTTAAATATTACAACATTTAAATATTCTTAAGGTATTCTTGAGATATAACAAATATCATAATGGGATAACAGTTAAAAGATCATTTGTGAGTTCAAGAGTTCATATACAATTTGCTAATTTGGCTTCAGGTCTATGTGAGTTACTAGGGAAATCTGGCATGTATAAAAGAAAAATAAGAAAATAGGTATTCTCAATTTCTAAGAATGATAAAAAAATTAAAGACCGTTCCAAATCACTAGTCATCATTTTCCTGTTTGATCAACTTCGAGACTGGGAGAAAGCTTAATGACTTCATAAAATTTATGTGCGATGAATGAGGTCAGAGAGGGGGTGTACATCATTCTCTTGGAGAAGTACAAATTCAAGCATATTACTGTGTAACTGGGGAAGGCGTTCTTCGTGATTGGATAGAATACTGTTGTGGCTTCCAGAAACATATGCTGAAGTAAAACACAGTACTCAGGGCAATTCTGGCCAGATTGATAACTGTTTCAGTAATGAACATCAACATATGCACTGAGGTTGGCAGATGAAGCAACTCAAGATGTTCACTTCTTGGCCAATACACAGGGGCTTGTCTTAACATCTGGACAACTATTTCGTTGCTCAAATAAAATGTAACATCAATTCTTATGAGCAAACAAACCTAAATGTACTTACTACATAATTCCCAGGAGATGCTGAAGAGTATGGTATCTGGAACATGAATAGGACAAAAACAAACATTTTGATTCATGTGGCAGCATGAGACTACCTAAATTAATCTACTTCCTGTTTTTATCAAAGTATAGTAATACAAAAAGGAATTTATATTTATTTAATTGCTAAAAAATATACACTGAGTAACCACTATAGCCTCTAGAGTTTATAAGAAGGAAAAAACCCCATAGATTTTAGCTAAGATGGATTTAGATAGAATTACAGATAACAAGATAGTATGAGAAAGATATGTATCTATACAGCTAAAAACTCTGGGAAATTAGAAAATGTCAAATTAGTAGCCTAAAGTTATATCATTTTTTTAAAAGAAAAGTTTACAAAAATTCAGAAAACTGAAAAATTTCAATTTAGTAGCCTTTATAGGCATAGCTTCTAAGAACTGTGCAGTTACAAAAACCAGTTTACGGGGCTGGGAAGGTGGCTCAGTGGTAGAGCACTTGCCTTGCATGCATGAGGCCCTGGGTTCAATTCCTCAGCACCACATAAGCAAAAAGAAAAAAGCTGGAAGTGGCACTGTGGCTCAAGTGGTAGAGTGCTAGCCTTGAGCTGAAGAGCTGAGGGACAGCGCCCTGGCCCAGAGTTCAGGCCCCACGACCAGACCCCCCAAAAACCCCCCAAAAAACAAAAAAAACAAAAAACAGTTTACTACATTTACACAGTTTAGGTCAATACTTGATATATAGGCCTCTCCTCTTTCAGTATCTAATTATGGAAATTATTATAATAAACAGGTTCCTAAACTCTTTTCTAGATACTAGAAGATATTAATACCATGTTGTTATTATAATTTAAGAAATGTAAAATTAAAAAAACTTATTTAAAAATTAGTCATTGAGTGTGGATATTAACATACAGAGTTAAATGAATATATTTTCTTTTTTCATACAAGCTCAATTATATGAAGACATTGTACATACTAGAGACATTTTTTGCCCTATTATGGAAGAAAAACCAATAAATTACTGTTTACCTGGAGTCAGATAGCTATAGCCAGAACATAGGATCTTTAGCATAGTAAAAATATTATGATGCCTATACACTAAACTGTCCCTCCACCCAAATAATGCCATGTAATTAAACAAAACAGTACAAGGGAATAATATAACAAGAAAAGGAAGCACAACACAGTTATGATTTTACCTTCAATAATTGCTTGATGCTTTTCTAGAATTGCTTATTATTAATTTATTTGAACAGTCCTTTTTTTCCTTCTCATTGTCTGGTGTCCCTTCTTGCCTTAAACATAGAACGTAAGTTCTTGTGGCCTCTACTTGGCCTGTCTGTGGGTCTAACACTGGAGAGGACGACTGCTAGTTTGTCCTGAGTCACTGGTGATGAGAACTACTTCCCCAAGGAGTCCTGAGCTCCTTTATGACATTTAACATTTACTTAATTTGGTGAAGAATATTACTCATTTTCTTGAGCTTCTATTCTAGTTTATAATCTACAATTCACCCTCTTCCTCACATCATTTCAAATATGCACATCTTCCAAATCACCAAAAATTCTTTTGGCTCCTAGGACCAATCTCATCTGCATATATATATATATATATGTATATCTACTATACATACATACATATTATACTGAGCCCATGCTTTTTTGCTTACAAACATTCTTAAGCAACTTGAAGATACAATCTAATCATCCTTAGATGTTTGATATTCATAGTTCAATGTCTTTCTTTAAATACTACCTTCTTTATCATTCCTGAGTATTAAAAATCCCTTTTACAGAGAACAAGTCCCTTGGTATGATGTCTCTCTTATTCCTCATGATGCTCACAAGGATTATTCACCAGAATCTTTTCCCACCATAATCCCTTCCTGTTTGTTTAACAATTACTTCTCTATAATGTATTAATAAATTGTCTTTTCCCTTCTTCCATGCCATTGTCAGCATTTTTTAATGTAATATCTTAAATTTGTTATCCTAAAGCCTACTTTGTTAATTCCCATCTCCTGGATAACTCCTTAGTCAATTTTATTTTGTTTAGCAAAAATTTCCTGGTGGGAAACACTAAAAAGGTTGACAAGGTTCAAATACAATAAATCATATTCTCTAACATCGACCTACCTTATAGCTAGAAGAATTCTGGCTCGGTCTTTATGGAAGCCCAAACACATACTAGTAATGTGCCATAAACCCAGTAAACTTCAGAGGAAAGAAAAATCCTTGATTTGTAACATACACTAATTTCTGTGTTATAAATATTTCTATATGCCAGATTTTAAGTTTCCGATGGTTCAACAACTAGATGATGAGATTCTTGAATACTCAATCTAACTTTTATGAACTGATTGATATAGCAATTGTATCATTGTGAATGGTACTTCACCATCCTGTCAAGTTCCTGCTTGGCTTTCATTTGAATTTCAACATTGTATTTTGTTTACAGATTTTTAAATCTATGTGTTTATCTCAGGTAGAAAACAATAAACTTTCTGCTTATTTCCATAACTAGTTCATTACAACTATCCCATTTACCCAAGCTGTTGCTTCTTTCATATTTTTATTTTTTTCTTCTGCATGGCACCTTCGAATGGAATTAAATAGAATTATAATTTAAAAATATTTAAAAATTGTGCTGGTAGCTTTAGTGTGGTCTTGTTTGTAAACATTTGGGTAAATGCCCAAAAGTGGGATTGCTGGATCATAGGGGAGATCTATGTGAAGTCTTTTGAGGAACCTCCGTTATTATCTCATCTATTTGTTCAAGTACTTTCCATTTTCTCCCTGCCAAACTCTTCATTTGTGACTTCCATACACAGTTTCTACTTTATAACCTTCAGTGTCCTGATTCAAAGCCCTAGCACTTTATAGAACTTTCCTTCCTAGAATTATCATCACGATCTGACTGCTTAGTGTGAAAGGCACAAAAAATAGTAGTGTAGACAGAAATATTATGTGGGTACAGAAGATGTATTTGAACTAGCCATTTGGAATTTAAAGAGAGTAAGTACCCACCTGAATGGTGGTATGGGTTGGTATAAGGAACAAAGGAAAGAAATAAAGGAGGGAATGGGGAGGAGGGAGAGAGGGAGGGAAGGAGGAGGGAAGGAAGGAAGGAAGGAAGGAAGGAAGGAAGGAAGGAAGGAAGGAAGGGAGGGAGGGAGGGAGGGAGGAAATGTGAATAGGTATATATATTTGGGAAATGGAATATATAATTTCATAGTGGCTTGAGACTGAGAAGGGTTTCTAGGAGTTTCCTAACAGTCACCTCCTCCCAAATCTACCATAGTGGAGGACAAAGGGTACTGTGATTTTGCTCACAGAACAGAAAGTTTGTGCCATTAAAAGGAGGCGACAATGCTTGATAAGAAATGTACTCATTATCTTGCCCATGTAATTGTAACCCCCTATACGGTATTTTCACAATTAAAAAAATTTAAAAAGTAACTGACTAAAGAAGAGTAAAATAAATTGCTGCTGGTGAAAGACTATGGAGGTTCAACTTCATAAATTTAAATGGTAACCTGAGTGCATGGAAATATACATTAAATGCCCTCTTTTCTGTTAAATGAAGGTATTGTACAAATACTTGGAAATTAACACTTAAAATAAATCACCCCCACCCCACCTCAAGCAAAAATAAAAACCTCACTCTCTGTCTCTCTTGTACACCTGCTTTTCTACCAGCTCAGTCAATGTCATCATCCCAAATACTTGGATTCAAATCTTTGAAATCACCATCACTGTCCCCCTCTTTATCCCTGAATACTCCCTCTAACTCAACTTCATCTTTCATACAAAATGCCCATTAAAATTAAATGCAAGATAAAAATGAAGATAGAGAAGAGCTAGAAAGTCAGAATCCTAGAACTATAAGAATCTATTATTTGACAGCTGAGAAAATTAAAGACAACATATAATGTGTGACTAAGCTAGACTGACTCTGAAATTCAAGAACTGAAATTCAAATATTCTGAATAATCCTGAGCCCTAATACTCATGATTATGGTGCTATGGTAGGGGCCAGAAAAATAAATAAGTTTGTTTTTTAAATGATCAGTAACAGCTAGTATCAACACTGAAGTCTGAAATTATTTTGTAGGTAGTGACATTTAGAAATTCAGGGAACAAGTTAAATCATACATTATCTATGCCAATAGAAAACTGAAAATATTATTTTTAGAGTTATTTTCAAAAGTAAGCATGTATTTGTATACAACAGAACCTTCTGAAGCAATACATATGTCTTTCCTCTAAGCTTAATCACAATAATAGATGCTCATTTTTTTTTCTTAAAGAATTTTCTTCTAGGGGAGGGAAGTGATGGTAAGGGAAAAACAAAGGAAGAGGCAACAATGCTCGATAGGAAATGTACTCATTACCTTACTCATGTAACTGTAATCCCTCTGTACAGTATTTTTATAATAAAAATATATATTTAAAAAGAATTTTCTTCTTCATATTCTTGCCAAGTTAGTGAGCTGATTATTATAATACCACATTGAATAGTTGCTGTTTTGCCTATTTCCTCTTTACTAACAATTCCTTTAACTTTCTTCAGTGAACTGCACTTCTTATTTTTACTATACATAATTTGGATGGGGTTCAGGAATAGGTGTATACCCAACATCAGCATATAAAGTATTTATTCCCCATCCATCATAGTTTCATAAATGAGTATATGACCCCATTTGAGCTAATATTGTTCAGTTAAGAGTTATATTCAATTCCGTTGCTTAACTGCTAAGGAGTAGTATTCTTTCAAGCTCAAATGGGAACTAGGAGCATATTAATCTCGAGCTTCTGTGAGGAAACAAAAAAATAACCACCTGCAAACACAAACACACATAGACCATGTCAATTGTGGGCCTTGAATTTAGGGCCTGTGTGCTGTCCTTGAACCTCTCTGTGCTCAAGGCAAGGGCTCTACCCCTTGAGCCACAGCACCACTTCAGGTTTTTTGAGTGGTTAATTCGAGATAAGAGTCTCACAAGGACTTTTCTGCCTGGGCTGGTTTTGAACCATGATCCTCAGATGTCAGCTTCCTGAGCAGCTAGGATTATAGGCATAAGCAACTTGTGCCTGACTTAATTCTAGATTTTTAGAAGAGAGATTGTCAGAGACTGAGAAGGGGTGAAGGAAGAGGTGAAAGAGGTGGGAGACAAGGTAGAAGAAGAGTATGGGCATGATTAATACCTGATGTATGCAAGTACAGAAGTGTCACAGTGAGTTCCATTATACAGTTAATATGTGCTAATAACTATAATAAAAATAAATATACTGGGCTTTTCAGATCTATGACCTAGTAACATTCTCCACTAGTATGAAGTTAGTTTGGTTGGTTTTCTGCACTTTATAATACAAAGTGTCTTATTTTTAGTAAACAGTCTTGAAAACTCACAATTAGCACATGCTGTATAAACATAACCAGTATGGGACAAATCACCACTGTGTGCCTCCTGAGTTGATGCACCAAAAAAAAAAAAAAAAACAACAACACCAAACTATTTCTCTGGTATACTGACAAATATTTATAACCCAAATCTAATAATAAGGAAATATCAGGTAAGAGCAAATTATGGAGTGGTCTAAATAATGCAGTGTGTCTAATATAACTGCACGATTACAAAAGACAAGAGCTGGGATCTGTCCTAGATTAAAAGAGATAAAAAATTATGACAAGTGAATGCAATCAGAGAATTGGAATTTTCTTTTGGTAAAAAGATACTATTGAAGCCGGGTGCTGGTGGCTCACGCCTGTAATCCTAGCTACTCAGGAGGCTGAGATCTGAGGATCGCGGTTCAAAGCCAGCCCGGGCAGGAGAGACCATGAGACTCCTATCTCCAATAAACCACCAGAAAACCGGAAGTGGCGCTGTAGCTCAAGTGGTAGAGCGCTCGCCTTGAGCTGAAGAGCTGAGGGACAGCGCCCAGGCCTGGAGTTCAAGCCCCATGACCGACAAAAAAAAAAAAAAAAAAAAAAGATACTATTGAGAAAACCGGTAAAATCTAAAGAAGATGTGAAGATTAGAAAGTAGCAGTGCATTAATGTTAATTCTCTGCTTGGTGACAATTTTGGATTGTGAAAGATCATAACTTTGCTTTTTAAAAAAGATGTACTGAAATATTTACAGATAAGAAACAAAATAGATCACAACAAAAGGATGCTTGAATACAGAGAGAAAATAATAAAGCAATGTGGTAACACATTCATACTAGAGAATCTTGTATGAATTTTTTCAAATATTCTTCAAGTTTTATGTAAATTCTAGGTTACTACAAAATAATGAAAAAAGTATGTGAAGCATATGTGAAAAGAGTAAAGTAAAAAACAAACTCCTTACTTTAATATGCTGATATGAGTCAAAGACTTACTGTATTAATATAAACTGAAAAATGTTTGTAATATTAAGTATTCACAGGAAGACTAAAGAACTTGGAATTCAAAATAATATAGATGGATTATTACTATAAAACAATCAGTGGTGTTTAGGGAAGAAAAGTCCCTCAATACTTTTTGCTTCTGTTTTATAGAAGCCCTGTGTTTCTATTAGAAAGTCATCATTTTTCTGTAATTTCTTTCTTGTTCTCAAAATAAATCATTTTCAGAGGAATGTTTTTCTTTTGCGTGCTAATGATGATGATGAAGTTCTACTTCTGAAGCAAGAAAATCACTTGCCACTTCCCACTTCTTTTCCTGATTCACATACTGGGGATGCCTACATTTATGCTGGTCATGGGCTCATTTCAGTTTTTATCAATGGGGCCCATGTCAATAAGCACAACTCCTACTGTAGTTCTTAGTGTTTCACAAGGTCTAAAATAATGGAGAGCTCCTGATTTTATATAATCCATTTTTCTACCCATAATGCTTAGTTCTATGAAGCCCTGAGGAGAGGAAGCTCTCTAATAGCATCAGAATACAATTGCCTCTGTCCTACCCTTCCATTTGGAAAACATACTCCAATATTTTAGATATAATGAACATCTTCCGCGTCATCTTTCCAAATGATGCCCACCTTCTTAATTGTTTTTGGGGAGGTATAATCTTAGGATGAGTATATAAAGAAGGGTAGTGTGAATTGTCCTCTGATTTTCTGTATGGGCAGTAGTGGGATGATTAGCAAAGGTGGGATATTGGCTGGTTTTTAATCAAATTTCATTGAACATGTAGATAATAAAATTTCTTTCCAGACATTGGTAGTGGGAAGACTATCCAGTTTTCAGTGTTACAAAATTATTTTTGGCCTCCTTAATAACATTTTCATTGGAAAGTTGAAAAGGCTGCAAGCCAGATGCCATTTTAAAGTAAAATCTTGAATAACTTGGTTAAGGCAGATAACATGAAACAAACACAAATCAAAACTTGTTTTAGGCATGTAAAAAAGCCAAAAGAAGTTGAGAAGTTCTATTCATTTGCATTATGACATAATATAACAAGAGTGTTTTAGAAAAAATGGTTAGTCTACTGAAGAACCAATTGAGAGCAAAATCTTTTTTTTTTTAACTTTCAATAACTGCATTTAATTAGTGTATGGTATAGCTACTAAAACTAAAAAGAAATATGTTTACCTTGATTGAAGTAATTTCTTCCCTGAATAGTAATGGATTTAGTATGTTTACTCTTATTTTCTATACTACACGCACATCTCATTTTTAACTTTCTTGAAGTTTAATGTAACCTTAAACTTTTGATCAGTCTCATGTTCATTTAGTGAACATTTGTATACCTTTATGCACATTAGCAAATAACATACCTTTTGGTTAGAGACACAGGCTATATTTTACTGCCATACTGACTCACTTGATTTGGATACATGTGTGCAAAGTACACACCACACAAATGTTCGTAGGTTTTCTCATTACTGAAGATCTCAAGATTCCAAAGTCAAGAAGAAAAAAATATCTCCAGTATCATAAGATTAAAATCATCTTAGTTAAAAAATGAAATGCTCAATTTGCAAGCTGTGCATATATTTATGTGACAGTATTAAGAAGAATGTGTTTGTAAAGTTAAACCTCTGCCAAAAAACAAAACAACAACAACAGAACAACAACAAAAAAAAACTAGGAAACTTCTTAGGATTTTAGGAAAAGACATGTGCAATGAGGACAATTTAACTAACAGGCATAGGAAAATGAAGACTTGCTTTCCGACAGGGCAAGGGAGCAAACCTAGGTGTAAAGCATGTAGCAAATCCAATCAGAATAACTTAGTTTGATCATTCTCTAATTGAGGGTTATCACAGATAATCATACATTATAGATATTATAGAAAGTCAGGCTATGTTATGATAAATATGTAATATACTTAAAGCCCAATATTTCTTTTTGATATCTATTAAAAACATAGGATGCATGTTTATATTAACTCCTGAGGTAAAAAATTATATTATTTCAAAACTTATGCATATTTTTCTAAATGGATATATTTAAAACATATTTCTTACTTTTAAAAAGATTAATACAATGGGTAAGGCTTTCAAAAGCAGTTATTTTTGTTACCTTAGTTAAATTTTACAAAATACAAAATATATTATATTATATACTCACTGAATTGGCATTTGTTGGGTTTGGCCAGGGTCTACCGCCACCTGGACCCCTGTAAAACAATATAAATGACATTTTAATCTATGTCTTAAGTGTTTCATAATAAGTTAATACTGATAATTCAGCTATTATTGACAATTCTAATTCAGCAATGGAATTACTATCTTAATAGTTTTTATTCTTTTTTTGAATTTTATTTTATTGTAAAGCTGCTGTACAGAGGGGTTACAGTTACCTGAGTAAGGCAATGAGTACATTACTTGTGGATCAATGTTGTCCCTTCCCTTGTTGTCCCGCTACCTCTTACACTCCTCCTCACCCCACCCCCAAAATTGTAAAGTTCATTTCCAATTACTATCTTAATAGTTTTGATTCTTAAATGAAAAAAAATTATATGTGATACTTTTATTCCCACATCAAACTACTTTTAGACAAGTTTTAAGTTTTAACTATGTTTACTTATTTTTAAAACAAAACACTGTAATCACTTATAACTATATGTATCCATGTGTGTATGTCTGTTTGTATCCTGAATCACTATGCTACTTTTGGAGTCCAAAGCACTAACTATGAAACTAAAACGGAACTGTAATTTATGTCACAATATGAATCCCTTGTATCTCATTCAAAATGAAATTATTTGTAAAGTATCAATATATGTAAAATATAGCTCATATTAAGCTACAAACACAAATACACAAAAAAGTGCTTAAGGATATCTTCTTTTCAAAAACTCATAGTGTCATGTATGTTACTTCATATATAGCTATATACCAAATTATCTTTCAGTGCAACTAATGATTTATCTACTATTAAGTGAGGAAATAAATCATTTTCTTATTTTCATAAATTTAGTTCAAGGCAATTCCTGGAAAATAAGGGAAATCTTTGCAAATATATGTCATATTACATAATTTTAGTGTAGAAGAGAATTTTCGCATTCAACATCTTATGAGAACATAAACCTTATTTTTAAACAAAATTAATGTCTACTTGAATGAAAAGGTCTCCACCACATTTTAGTACTTGATAAATACTTAATGAAGACTATTGCCAACTCCACTGTAACTGGGATTATTCAAAATGATTCTTTTCCTTCTAATTATTATGATAATAAAATAATGATTACTGTGTGTGTTTGTGTGTGTGTGTGTGTGTGCTTGAACAGGGGCTTGAACTCAGGGCTTGTGAGCAGTCTCAGCTTTTTTGCTCAAGCTAGCATTCTACACTAGAGGTAAAGCACCACTACTGGCTTTTTGGTGGTTAACTGGAGGTAAGAATCTTATTCCTATATTCAAATTGAGATCCTCAGATCTCAGCTTCCAGAATATCTAATTATAGTCTTAAGCCCCTGGAAAAGGGCTAAGACAAGTTAAAAGTTTTTAATTGAAAATATTTTTAAAATTTTATTTTCTTATAATGATGCTGTACAGTAGGTTACAGTTACATCAGTAAGTTAATGTGTGGGTTTCTTGTTGGGCATTGTTACCCCCTCCTTTGTTTTCTCTCCCTTACGTCCCTCCCCGCTCCCCTCCCCCAAAGTTGTAAGGTTCATTTCTTAATTATAGGGACATTAAATTGAATGTACTAATGTTAAAGAGACTAAGTTAGTATATTACTCAGGATCTCTTAGAATATTTAAAACTGCTTTTAGTTTTATTTTGAGATTCCCTAGGGATGTGAGCAGCAGAAAAGGAAATGGATTTTTCCCATAGGAAATGCACACTATTAGGAATGCCCACATACAATTATTTTTCCCAGTGTGACTTGATGAATAAAAGGGAAAATTAAAATTGGTCAAAATCTTATGCGTAGGGAGAAGTTAAAGGACATTTAAATTGTTGCCACTCTAAGAGGATGATGATAATAATGATTCGCAATTAATTACTGACACACTTTTTTACCTAGAGGATTCAATGTCCTACTGACAAAAAAACATGAGAAGTATAGGACGTATGCTGATCAGTAAAATATTTGGGTAGCAAGACATAGCTGCATGATTTGTTTGCTGTTACATAAAACACAGTAAAGAAACAGGGAAGGCCAGGAGCCGGGAGCTCATGCCTGTAATCCCAGCTATTCAGGAGGCTGAGATCTGAGGATCATAGTTCAAAGCTAGCCCAAGCAGCAAAGTTCGAGGCTCTTATCTCCACAACAACCAGAAAACCCGGAGTGGCACTGTGAGCTGAGGGGCAGTGCCCAGGCCCAGAGTTCAACCCTACGACCACTACCACCACCACCAAAACCCCAAAAAACAAAAACAAAAAACAAGAAATGGGGAAATGTTTATTTTAAGATTATATAAAAACTACATCCACATCATGACAAAGATGTGTGGACAATGATAATATGATATATGTTTAATGTTTTCATATTAAAATATGTAAGTAAGTATCCTAAAAATACAATGACTAAATAAGTATAGTATGAATAAGATATACTACATATTGTTACTTTAAAATTTGCTAATGTTAACTTCTCATATTAAATTAAATGCCAAAAAATAAGCAAAAAATAAGCACTTTAAGAATATAGGCTAAATTGTTACATTGATTACAAATAATATACAATATCTTTAATACATTGCATTGAAACTACTTGCCCTGTTCTAGCAAATTATATTTCATATTAAACTTCACTTTTACATTATATGATGATATATTAATAATTAATATGAAAACACTTTAATTTTCATAGTGTTGAATAAATTGGGAGTTGTATAACTAACTCTAATCAACCAAGTAAATAACAATCATCAATCTTTTGAGAACCATCAGCATAATCAAGAAACTACTAAATATAACACAAATATCATTTTTATTGAAACATTTGACCTAACTATAATTTGAAGTAGAACACAGCACGATTCATTTCCAAACATGTTTTTTTTTGTTGTTGTTGGTTGTGGGCTTGAACTCTGGGTCTGGTCCCTGAGCTCTTCAGCCCAAGGCTAGCACTCTACCACTTGAACCACAGTGCCACTTCCTCAGTTCCAAACAAAACTAAAAAATAAAATTTAGAAGAAGTTTATGTTTTTTTGAAAACACATCATTACCACAAAGGAGAGAATTCCTCTTGTGTAAATCACACTTATTTTAGGAACTACATTAAGTAAATAATTTTGTAGAACATGATAAACAGCAAGCAAATCTTTCAAGTATTTTCCTCCTCTAATTTCTATAAAATGGGTAGAAAATGCATTAAATTATTGAAATGTAAATACTACATTAAAGTAACCATTTTCTTTGTAGATAGATGATCAGTGTGTGGGGGGGAGGGGGGTTCCTGGGGTTTGTACTCACAGCCTAGGCACTGTCCCTGAATTACTATGCTCAGGGCTAGCACTCTACCACTTGAGCCACAGCTCACTTCTGGCTTTTTTGGGTGGCTAATTGGATATAAGTCTCACAGACTTTGCTGTCCGTGATGAACCTCATTCCTCAGATCTCAGTCTTCTGAGTAGCTAGGATTGCAGGTTTGAATCCCTGGTGCTAGGTTCAAAAAAAAATTTTTTTTTTGTCGGTTGTGGGGCTTGAACTCTGGCACTGGGCGCTGTCCCTCAGCTCTTCAGCTCAAGGCTAGCGCTCTACACTTCAGCCACAGCACCATTTCTGGTTCAATTATCTTTTTAGCCATAAAGTTAATCAAGTTTTGATACAAATGGTTTATTCTGCAATAAAGGGATCCAGTTGCCAGTTAGAATGCAGTATTTAATTACTGTGGCCAAAGTTGGGATATTTACATTGTCATTACTAAAGGAAAAAAAATCCAGACATAATATTCTGCAAACCCCTTTTGCCTACCACTCTGATGTCTTTCTTTCAATTTTTAAGTAGCTTGTACTTAAAAAAAGAAAGAAAATCAAGCCACAAATATTAATGAGAAATACTTTTTTGCCAATAGACACTTAAAAAAACTCATTTATGATATGAAATTTCAACTAAACTTATTCAACTAAAGACAATGGAGATAAAATGTGTTTTTTATGTTTCTTTAGATTGTTTTGTGTGTGCCAATGTCAACACAATCATCATCCTCTCTGGCTGTAGCTTCCACACTTAAAAAGTTTCCCTGAGATACGGGGAAGGGAGGTGAAGGGTAAACAAAGGAGGAGGCTGCAATGCTTGGTAAGAAATGTATGCATTATCCTGCCCATGTAATTGTAGCCCCTCTGTACAGTATGTTCTCAAATAAAATAAAATTAAATTAAAAAAAAAAAGTTTCCCTGAGATAGAAAAACATTAACAGAAAAAAAAATTCTCTGAAGTCATCCTACCTTATAGAAAATGGTCTCAAAGTAAAATAAAATAGTAGCAAATGATGGAAATTAAAGTTTATAAGACTTAAAAGTTCATTTAAACCAGATATATAAATAGTAAAACACTATATGATATAAAATATTTAAAAGTATTTGGGACATTTAAGAAACAGAAACATCTACAAAAATAATCACAGTAAAAATTTCAGTTGCATTTTTAATCTCCATAATGAATTGGGTATACTCATGAAAACGTGAGACATGAACTAGATAATTTTAACCAACTATTTGAGGTTCTCAATGGTCACCTGAAACTTTTTTCCCTCTACACCAGCAAAACCAGGTTGAACTGGGTGGGGAAAATTCTGTTCATGGGCAGTTGAAGGCCTGTGAAATCATGTGACCTGGCCTTACTAAAGCAATTGCAGGCAGCATTAAAATTCAATAAAGAGGAGGTTTTTTGTTTTTTTCTCTTAGTAACATAACTATCAATAACAGCTAACATCTCCCAATAAAGGCTCTTGGCAGATCAGAAGGTTCCCTACTCCTGAAAGTCATATAGCCAATTAGAATGTATAATAATGTACAAAAAACAATACTTATCTACGTTTTTTTTTTTTTTTGCAGTCATGGCGCCTGAACTCTGGGCCTGGGCACTGTCTCTCAGCTCTTCAGCTCAAGGCTAATGCTCTACCACTTGAGCCACAGTGCCACTTCTGATTTTTTCTGCTTATGTGGTGCTGAGGAATCAAATGCAGTGTCTCATGCATGCAAGGCAAGCACTCTACCACTGAGCTACCTTCCCAGCCCCTTTAGATACGTTCTTAATATTTAATGACATCTCTGGGTCATTTTAAAATTAAAAAAATTTTAAATATATTCAAATTTATTACATTGCAAAGGGGGAAGCTAAGCAGGTAAACTTGATATGCATATCCATACTATTGGTAAAAGTTCCGGTATGGATATAAGAACAAAATATTATCCATTCCTTTATGTAGAAACCATTAGTAAAAGGCTAATAAGCCTTTGAGGAATTCAAGAAGAATCAGACTTAATGTTTACCCATATTTATTTTAAAAGTAAAATGATATGATAGAAAAATCTGACCTACTTAACCCTGGCTCTCTTAATTTTGAGTCTGTCTAGTACCTATCTATTAATCTATTTTCAGTTTTTTTTAAAAAAAGTGCATCCTATAAAAATAGTTTCATTTTATTTTTTGACACACCGTCTTGTATTTCTCATTGCAATGGGTTAACCTGTATCCCTATTTAAACAATTTGATTTTTCCCTTCCCCTCCCCAAATTATATCAACATCAAATACAGTGAAAACAGGGGTTAGACCATGGGGTTGGGACATACAAAGCAACAAAAAATCACGTGGTACCTTATAACTACGTTAGAAACAATAGCAAGCAAGAAAAAACCACTAGTGTGCTTATCTTGGGGGTTCATTTACAATTTAGGCGGGAGTGGGGTAAAGGAGGGAGTATAGTTGTAGAGAAGGGAGGGAAGGGATGGTAGGGAAAAAACAAAGGAGGAGGCAACAATGCTTGATAAAAAATGTACTCATTACCTTGCTCATGTAATTGTACAGTATTTTCACAATAAAAAACTTATTTAAAAAATAAAAGAAAATAAAATAGTTTCAGAAACTCCAAAATAATCCCTACATACATCAAAAGAGCTTATGGCACAGTAGATCTTCAATGCCATCAAATGCTACTTGAGTTGTTTCATTTAATATGTAAGGAATTAAGACATCAGTTGATGCAAAGTATTTTTTTAGGATATATCTACAAACTTACACAAACAATTTATTTCTGTTAAGTTTTCTTTAGGACACATCATAGAATTGGTCCTCTGGTGAATTAATGAAAGTTACTAACAAACACTAGTGTATATTGCCTTTGACATCAGGTTGGAGAATAAAAAAATGAATATAAATTCTGTGACAAACTGCATTACATTGGCTGATAAAAATGAAGTACTAAGTATGAGTTGGATTTCTTTTATCCCCTAGTAAAAAAACAACAAACCCCTCTTATTCCTTACCTAAGTGCATCTTGAATTTTTATAAAGAAAATTCATCTTATGATATAGAAAGTTCCTTAAAAGAGAAGATACTACCAAAGAGAATTCTTTCTTTGTTTTTAAGTGGTCCCAATAAAGCAAAATGAATCACTGTGTATCTGCTAAAATAAGGCCAAAGAATTTCAATTATCTACTTCTGCAGAATTAGGACATGGTACTCGTGCCAGCATTTCTTTATACTTTTCTATAGATTCTATAGGAAGGCTATGCAGTTATTAAGAAGAAACATGCTAATCATTGTTATTTATGACATCTGAAAATGGAAAAAAATTACCATTTGCAGGGTTAGAAAGAAAACATGTAATTATATAATGAAAAGGAAGCAAGCATTTCAGCTCATGTTTAGCTCATTTTAATACTTTACAGGAATTGAGGTGTTTAAACTGTTTTGCAATCAGTATCTTTTTAGAAGACAGAAAACAAAACACGTTACTAAACATAATAATATAGCATTTGGCTTACATGTTCATTCCAGGCATTCCAGGGCCACCTAAAGCATTCAGTGGGGGTCTCATTGCACCTCCATAGTTCTGTAATGATAACCAAGGGTCAGACTACCACAAAACAAAAAAACAAAACCAAAGAGGAGGGGGGAAAGAAAGGAGAGCAGGTTAATGATTTCCCTACATAACTCCTGATTGGATAAGGCCTGTGTAATTCATTCTCTGAAGAGTCCACTCTTGTATTTTTTTGCATCTACTTTTAACAATTAATTTGGTTTGTGTCTTAAAAACTACATGCATATGGAAGACCATCAGAGCATGTTAAATCATTAAGAATGGTTGGAATGTAATAGTCAACATTATTTTATTAATTTCAAAATACCTGGATACTAGTAAACTTTTTCAAATAAAACATTTCATAAATCCACAATTCTATTTTTAGAAAAATATACTTGTTCAACTAGTTTGAAATTGTCAGACTGAGAACAGTTACATAAAGTCTGAAAAAAATGGTAAAAGCAGCGTAAGGAAATTTACTATAAACTATTGATCATAATATAATATATCTAACATGGAAATGTACTAATATATACAAATATACAAAATACATGGAAAATAAAGTATATTCAAAAAATGCATGCACAAATTACACAACCCAATAAAACTAGTTAATATTGACCATCTGACTTTGAAGGTAAAAATCATTTAATGTTTTATATGGATATTATATTAGCTTACTTGTGTTAATGGCCAAAAAGTTACTATTATCGTGTAAATTTATTTTAACATTTATAAGGGACTTTCACACTACTATACTACTAATAGTAATAATTTCACGAATGATACAATTTCTCCTATTCTTCTAAGCATTTTCATTGATTTTTCTTTTTATTTTGTTTATTAACTCTTTAAGTATTGCTTTTCCCAAGTTCTAGTTAGAATATTCTTTTCTCAATACACATTTATGGGTAATCTTATCTATTACAATTTTCAAACTATTTATGCCTTAGGAAGTCCAAATATTTATATTTTATCATCTATCTTGCCCAGTTCCTTGGTAGCTCATGTTGAAATTCACGAGTTGTTCCCATCATGTGCAACATAACCAAAAGAAACTCATTATTACCTTCTTGTGATTGAGTTTATTGTTGCTCTTATTTTGTTTGACTTGTTGAAAAGATAGGTACTAAGCCTTTCACCTGGCTAGGCAAGTATTCTACCACTTGACCTATACCCATAGCACTTTTGATTTTATTTTGTTTTTGAGACAGCCCCATTAATTTTTCCCAGGCTGACCTTGAGATCTTCCTTGCCTTCTTCTATTTCATAGCTGGGATTATGAGGTCTATCACCATGGCCAAGACGACTGAGTGCTATGTGTCGCTTCCCTTAGTCAGTTCTGTGGTACCACTTGCCACTGAACAGTCCACAGCAAAAATTATTTAGGGTTTCTTGACATCTTTTATTTCCCATATTTAACCAGAAAAAAAGACTATTGACTTGTCTGTGAAATGGTTTTTAAAATAGTAATCTCGTTCCTGTCTCTAATCTTGGTTATGTGCTAAAGCAACTGTACTATCTTCACAGGCCTCCTTTACTCTCTACCTGTCCCAAGCTACTTCCATACTGCTGTCTCAGTTAAGTCACTTGAAATCTATGGAGACCACAGAGCTCACCACAGTCTATGTTTTCTCCTCTGTTACCTATAATTTTCACTTTTCTTTTCTACATCCAATCATATTTCCAGCCTACTGTATTTTCCAAGTTCACAAACATATAATACAGTTTATTACTCATTTTAACTCATCTTTCTGGCACTTTTTTTTGGTAGTATTACAATGGCAAGGAAATCAATCAATTAATGAAGGATCTGTTAGCTTTAAAGATAAATAAATGAAACAGCCTAGTTATATGGTATGTTCACTGCTTATTTACTTTAAGGGGATCTTATTTGAATCTCTTAATTCGTGAGTTATGGGATGATAGAATGGTTTTTGAGCCATGGGTTAAATGATTAGCATGGTGATAGTAATTAGCAAAGGGGTTATGAGAAAATGTAAAAAGAGAGATGAAATATGAGTGGTAAAGTAAGAGAAATGCTCCATAAGAAAACTCTCCTTCTTCTTTAGTCTAAAAAGAAAGTATTAATTTTCCTTGTAGCTCTGGATATTGAACTATCTTGGTTTGAATCCCTACTAATATGACCCAATAACACAGGGTCTCATTATGTTTTCTGGCTGGCCTCAAACTTGTGATCATCAGCCTTAGCCTTCAGAGTGCTGGGACTACAGGTGTGTGCTATGACATGTGGCTGCTTCTTCATGTGTAATGTTGGACCAATGATTCTCCAATTTCTATATTCTTTATTTGCAAACTGACAATATTGTCATCCTTGTAGACATGTTGGAGGATAAAAGGAAAGACCAAGTACTAATCACAGTGCTTCTTGAACAAAAATCATGGCACTTGAATGAGTACACTTTTCCTTAGCTTCCCATTTGTTCTCAACTCTGATCAAATTACTTGCCTGTTTATGTTATTTTTCTAGCTGTATCTTTATCTCCTGCTGAACAGTAGTACCTTGAAGGCAGAGTATATTTTATTCATCTTTGGTACTTGATGTTGTTCAAGTATTGTGTTTGAAATATAGTAGGTCTTTAATAACTGTTGGGCTTATTAAACTGAATTATCACACGAAATCAATAAGCAATTATTCAATATAGTACATAGTTGATAGATTTATGAAAAATTCTTTTTCTGATTAATCTAATGCAAAAAGAAACCAAGAAGTAAAGATAGAATAACAACAGGCTTTCCAAGTGATATCAACAAAGGCAGAATGGGAAGAGCTAATTTAGAATCGCTGAATTTTAAAGCTGATGGCAACTATACAATTCCATCTGTTCTAATCTCTCTTCCAATGCAATGTTCCTTATAAAATGGCTGTTCATACTCTGCTTGGATACTTTATAAAGTCTTTCCTTGATTGGACAGTTTAATTTCTAGGAAGTTTTCCCCTGTACTGGGCTGAATTCTACCACTTATATTAGATTTGGAAGGATGGAATCAGTTTTCTCTCTGTGTGAGAGCACATCATATATTCATCTCACCATTTCTGCAGCCCAAGTATCTGATTTGGAAATCTTACTTGCATATAACTTAATTATCCTCCACAATTCTGGAGGAACTGGAAATAGTTGGGTAGTTAGAATGAATTTTTTGGTTATCATTCAGTACTTTCTGAACTTAAAGATGCAGGTCAACTTCTTGCTTGAGACAAGTAAAAGATGACTTCAAATAGAGTATCAGGAGGAATATTTTGTTGATTTAACAGATAAAGTTGTATTTGTATTGAAAGGACACCAATATAAATTTTTAAAAATCACATACTGTTACTATACTTAGATTTAAAACAGATTAAGATGGAGCCAATATATCTGAATTGTAGGCAAACTTTTATTTCTTCATCTGCACAGTTTTAACTGTTAACCACGTGGTTATACAAACCAGCATTATTCAAGAATCACTAGACTATGCATACTTCTTTTAAAACCTCAGTTGTTCTAATATATAACTACTGTACCCCTTCACCGTGTTTATCTTAAGTTTAAGAAAATGAAGCAATGTTTATGAAAAGCAAGTATGTGTAATGTATTTGTGCATAAAGGAAAACACAATGTTTCAGACTGTTTTTTACAATATAACTAAAAAGAAGAAGAAAAGGGAGATGCAGGCTGTTTTTGTGTGGCATCTATGTAGTTAAATGCTTGTTCTGAGACGTGTTTTCCAATATCAAGAAATATAGCTAACCTTTATCATAAATAGCACAGTTTATAATGTACATATTTTAGATGAGAACTGATGCCAAATAAATTTATCATATGACTTCTCTTGTTCCATGGGATTTTAGTAGTAATTTTTCCTACTGTACCATTCATATGAGTATGATTCTGATTTCATTGAAATGTTTAAGTTCCCTACCCATCCTTTTATTTGTTGCTATGATTTTATAAGGTTATGATAGGTATTTATTGTTTGTGAGGTAAGTTATTACCAAGGCACTTTCTCTCATATTATATAGAAATAGATAGCAAAGGCATCTTAATCTACACAGAAGAAATAAACTAATATCTTTAATTTTGAAAATCAAAGATTTTTGAAAAAAGTGTAACACAGTTTCTCAAAGTCATCAATAAATTGCTCAACAGAAATATGTTTTAATCTGTTGTAACTTATTTGTAACATAAAGATATAGTTATTTATCTATTTATAAAACATAGTAATGAGAATGTTTTTAACTTTTTGCGTTTTCAAATGAGAGCTGAGAGTTCAAATAGCTTATGCAATCACTATATACTTATTTGAACACAGCAATACTGACTCTTTCATCTCCTTTCTAAAAGTAATAAAAGCTAATATTAGTCTGGTAGGTTGTGAACATTTATAATTACAACACTTGAGGGGTAGGAATAAGGCAGGGATTGGGGAGACAGGTAGAAGGATTGGAGTTCAATGCCAGCCTGAGGTATGTAGTAAAACCTTGTCTCCAAAACAGAACAACAAAAACAGCCCTTATCCCAACAGTAATAGTCTTGGAATGACAAGAACTTAGAGAGTAGCTAGTTGAAAAATAACTGAACAATGATAATTAAACTATAGGTATGAAGGTTTTGATGCATATTTATAATGAATCACTTAAACTTTGGGGAAAACATTCTTTAACTCCTAAACACACAACTTGGTTGTTCTAGTTTATAAAGACTAGAAGTTCATTTAGTCATTTAGTCAATAGCCCATACATCTTATAAATTCTAACTACTATTAATATCAGTGAGAAGCCGTTTCTAATCTGGGTAGAAAGAGGAAAAATAATTTAAATGGAAAGGTTTGGAAAAAATTATATTAAGTGAAGTAAGCCAGGCCCAAAGAAGCATAGGTCCCATGGTTTCCCTTATTTGCAATATCTAGTATAGGTATGAGTTAAGCGGAAAAGGTCAGATAATGTGATGTTAGGAAAATGAACCCTTAAATATGTATTTTAATGTTTTCGTTTCTTTCATGCATGTGTTTCTAACGCATTTATAAGATTATTTCTTTGTTGCTTTGTATGTCCCTCCCCCACAGTGTAACCCCCGCTTTCACTATATTTGATGTCAGTATAACATGTGGAGGAGATGGGGACAAACAAGTCGTTTAAGGATTCAGGTGGACCTGTTGCAACAATGAGAAGTACAAAATGTCATGTCTAAACAAGAGTTTTATATGATCATAAGAAACTATATTTGAAAAAACTGATCCTAAGCAAAATAACTGGGGGTAAAGAGGGTGGGAGGTGCTGACCTCTATGTTTACATAGTGAATTTCTTTTTTTGTTGTTGTTCTTGGTCGTGGAGCCTGAACTCTGGGCCTGGGCATTGTCCCTGTGCTCTTCAGCTCAAGGCTAGCGCTCTACCACTTGCGCCACAGCACCGCTTCCGGCTTTTTCTAATCATGTGGTGCTGAGTAATTGAAAACAGGGCCTCATGCATTCTAGGCAAGCACTCTGCTACTGTCCCACTGAGCCACCTTCCCAGCCCATCTTTGTGACTTTTTTAATGGAAAATGAGAAACTTAGGTTATATGAGCTTCGTGTTTAATATAGTTTATATTATTGTATGTTGACTAGAAACTTCTTGGTCTAAATTATCTTAGTGCTGCATTCTTAAGTCTTTGATCCCCATTGTAGGGTCAATAAAATATTAGTTTAAAATATATACATGAAATAAGTTACTAAATTATCATGGGCAATGCTTTTAAATGGCAGCATAAATTCTGCTAAATTCTAGTCTATGAACTAAAATTTTTAAAATGATTTTTGGACAAGTTTTCTTTAAAACATCATAAAATTAATTTCTATTTCAAGCCATTTTTCCTAGAGAAACAAAAGGACATTTTAGCTAAAATAAATGATATTCATGAAAAAGATGCTTGAAAGTTGAGCAAACCTTAGAACATGCTCAATCTCAGTATATTGTTTTGGGGAATTTTGATAGAGAAACCATTTCTGAATGGCTTTCTATTGCTTTACAATTCTATACAAATAGTTGTATATAACAAATTTCTGATGACATTCTTTAAAAGATTTATAGAAATATATTTAATGTTTATTGTATTTAGTATTTTCAATTGAATAGGTTTTATTAACTATATGTCCTCCCCATCCTCCTGGTAGTTCTGGGTTTAAATTCAGGACCTACAGTGCTTGCTAGTCAGGTGCTCTATTGTTTGTACCTCTAGCCCCTTGTTATTTTTTAGATAGAATTTCACTTTATTTCTCCAGCTGGACTGGACCATGATCTTCCCATTTATGCTTCTCAAAATAGAGCAACAGGCACCTGCCACCATGCCCAGATTTCTTCTTCTAAAATGAGGTCTCATGAACCCTTTGTTTGGGAGGATTCAATCTATGACCTTCCTGATCTCAGTCTCCCAAGTAGCTAGGATTTTGGGTCTAAGTCACCAAATGGCTAAAATATTTCCTTAAAAGAGTAATGATTCTCTTTTTATATTTACTATAATGTATTTCTGCAATGTATTGGGGAAATATACTGCATAGAAATATATTAAACATAAAATTTGAAAGTATAGGTTATTGTTATACCAGTCTACAAATATCATATATATCATATCCTCAAGAGCCTACCAACTATGAATATCAACAAGACTTAAGGTGGTGAGGATTGAATCCAGGATGTATGCTAAACATGTACTCTCCTACTAAGTTAAAATCTTCAGACACAATGTGTAACAAGACTTTAAGGCATATGTTAAAAATGAACAAACACTATGGCCTACTTATATAAGATGAAAGCAAAATGCTTAGCATCCAGCTTCTGTACCTATCATTACCTGTGGTCCTAAGGGCACCATTCCTCTTGGAGGAGTCATTCTCTGCATTGGGCCACCCATATTTGGATGTCCTGAAAGAAAGTTAGAAGGTATTAGTAGTGTAATGATCATGAACACTAAATTAGAGACTAGCTTACTCCCTTGATAGTATAATAACATCTTATAGAACAAGTGTCTGAGTGACTGATTTCTTCATAACTTGTCTTTTATGGCCATTTTTCTACTTCTGGCCATCATCTACCCACACTATATTTATATATTTCTTTCTTCTCTTTGTTAAAATATTTTTCTCACATTTGCTCATTTTTCTAGAATAGTAAAATAGAGCTTTAGAGATGTGTACTACTACTATGTATCTCTGGGAAGGACTTGATTATTGGAATAGTTAAGCTAACGAAGTCACTTGTTTCCTTATCCGTCTCCTGTGTACTATCCTATCTTCAAAAGGCAGAGAAAATAATAAAAAATGTAACTTTTCCTGATGGTTACAAATTATACAAAAAATTCTAGATATGACTAACATATGGAATGCTGATACCTATGTATTTTTAAAATACTTTAACTACCCTAACATTCGTAATTAAGAGTTATATATAATTTAGTCATGTTGTCTGCAAAAATACAACTGATTATTATGGTAGATATGTACAAACAAAAACTTTCATTGAAGCATTGAAAATTTCCTTTTTGGTCTATACATCAACCTTACTTCCCAGGGTCTGCCCTGGGAAGGCCAGGCAGACTCCTCCCTCCTCTCGGCTAAGTCTCTGCCTAGCACCTGTGTCACCTAGGTAATTGGTACACCTGGACAGTCACTTCCCCTTCCTCTTAGGTCACATCCTAGGCTGCTGCCCCCCAGTTACACTTCCCATCTGACCGGAGGAGGGTCCAAGGCTCTGAGGTCAGTCATATCCACATCTGGTGTGGCCACACCACAGAAGGCTGTGCCTTCTCCCTGCCCCTTCCCTACTTAAACCCAGGCCAGACCTGGCCAGCCCCCTTTCAGCCATGTGGTCTCCACCATGCAGCAGTTCAGTAAAACAATGAACTTCTCTTCCTGCCTGAAAATCGTGTGGTGTTCTCTTTATTGGCTACCTAATTAAACCTAGCATATTTAATGTACCTTACACTTTTTTTTTTTTTTTTGGGTCCGGTTGTGGGGCCTGAACTCTGGGCCTGGGCGCTGTCCCTCAGCTCTTCAGCTCAAGGCTAGCGCTCTACCACTTGAGCCACAGCACTACTTCCGGCTTTTTTCTTTTTGCTTATGTGGTGCTGGGGAATCGAACCCAGGGCCTCATGCATGCAAGGCAAGCGCTCTATCACTGAGCCACCTTCCCAGCCCCTGTACCTTACACTTCTATTTCAGGTGGTTACCTTGTTGTCGTGTTGGGTCCATTCCACTGGGGAGTAATGGCTGACTTCCTGGGACACCTCCAAGTGCCTAGCAATTTGGTAAAACAAGGTAGGAAGCAATATTGTAAATATATATGCAATGATGTTTAAATACTTCCCTTTAAAATTTCTATAACTACACAGTGCATTCAGTACTCAAGATTTTTATGTTTATACTCAGTAATAAATGTTATAGTTCTACATAGTGTTAGTTCTTGACTTTAGAAAGGTTTTATTTTGACCAATTTTGTGTCAAACAAGGTAAGGAAGATGAGGAAACAAAAGTCTAAGCAAAACCATTCTATTTCTTTCTGAAAAGTATAATGCTTTTTCTGAAATTTAACTTGCAAAAGGTTCCTGAAATGACTAATTGTATTTCTTAAAATTAAACTGCTTTTTTTTAAAAGAATAGTTTACCCATTTATCGTTAGAATAATAGCAGGGATAAAATGGCAAGGGACCAATGAATACTTTTTTCCCCCTGTAGTCATATTTTCCCTGAGAAACTCTAAAAAAATTCAATTAAGTTTGAACAATTGTTGTTTGTAAAAAAAAGTGAACTAAAAGTGCAAAGAATACAATTTAATAAGGTTTGTTTTATACTGACTCACACTTTTATATAATTGTCTGAGCAGCACTCAGAGGTGAATTAAGCTATATGTGATTTAAAACTGTGGATACCAGGAGTGTTTGAACACATGCATACAGAATCCTTCAAATATTTCAAAAGAAATTTCACATCAATGCGTGTATATAACCAAAGCAGTTCTTTAAATTATTATCACTTGAAATCAGTAGAGAGCTTCAATTTCTCAAGTATTCTTTCTTGTAATTCCACGAATGTTTTGCTTGCAAGCACAACCAATGCATATTTACAGAGTCCCTGCTTCATGAAATGTTTCCTGATTGCTTTTCCAGCCTAATTTCTTGCCACTGCCATACACATATTCTAATTTCAACTTCTATGGTTTTTTTCTATTTATACATTCAATTAATGATATCTAAATTCAACCTGTTAAAAAAAACTGGAAATAAGCCAGGCACTAATGGCTTACACATGTAATCTTAGCTAGTTAGGAGGCTGAGATCTGAGGATCAAGGTTCAAAGCCAGCCTGGGAAGAAAAGTCCATAAGACACTTATCTCCAATTAGCCACCAAAAAAAGCTAAAAGAGTTGTGCTCAAGTGGTAGAGTGCCAGTCCTAAGAGGAAAATGCCATGAGTGAGCAAGATGCTCTGAGTTCCAGTACCAGCATTCATGTATACACATACAGACATAGACAAAAAAATTATATACAAAATATCACTTCTCTCAGTCAGCTCACTGTTCTTTGGTTATTGCTGATACCTTTTAAATCTCAATTTAGTGTACCTTTTTCTAACAAAATTCTTATAACTCCAGTCTGGGTAAGTATATACTATACATATACATGCATAAATGAATATATATGTACATGTATGTTTAGGATAGGTATGTACATATATACTATTTTTGTTCCATGAATAATACAAGATTTCCCATATACCTGGCTATTTGGACCCATATTTTCTAATTATAATTTCACATTTACCTTATTACCCTGTCTTTCCTTCTCTCTCTCCCTCCATTCATTCTTGAAATTCTTTTCCAGAACTACTTGGGAGCAAGCTACAGACATACTGCCTTACCACCTCTATGCACTACAAAATATAGTAGCCCAAACAAGCATATTCTCCTACATAATTACCATGTTTTAAGAAATCAACAAAACTATCATCCAAGTTACAAAACTAATTTAAATTTACTAGTTTTTTTCAGTGACATCTCTTTTCTTTTCTTTTTGGTACCAAGACATCATAGAACCTATGCTGCCTTTGGCATGTTTCTTCTTCATGCCTGTTTATAGAACCCCAATCTATCATGTCCTCAACAGTTTTAAAGACAGTAAGCGTTGTACATTATCGGCTGATTCTGGTAAGTATACATGAACTTGACTCGGGTCATATTTTCCTCACAGAAATCCCATGGAAATGAGGCAATGCTCTTTTCAGTGTAGCACCTCTGTGGGCACATGAGGTTGATGCATCCACTATTGGTAATATTCATCTTTATCATCCATTGTGGTGTCTACAAGGTTCCTACAACATAAGGCCATTGTTTTTCCCTCTACAATTAGTTGATTTTTATTGCTAGCTATTCTGAGATTGTTAATGTCACATTCCTCATTAGTCCTTTGTTACTTCCATTAAAAATCCCTAATCTCAGAAATGGTTGACAAATGGAGACATTCTATGATCACCACTGTTACAAAGTTTCATAGTTGGAGTTTTCACAGTGAGGAAAAGCTGTCCATATTTATTCTAACTTAACTGATCTCTTAACTCAAAGCCCAACCACAGTGTTATCTGTGTGGCTCCTGCACAGTCCTGAATGACCCAGCACAGATGAAGGTAGAAACTCACTACGTTTTCTCAGAGGAACTTATGCTTCTCTTTTGTAGAAATTACATGCTGTAATTTCTCTTCATACTGTAAGTTCTGAAAGAATAAAGACCTTATTTGTGACTATTGACAGTAACAAATGTTTATTGAAGAACTAAAAGGAATAAATTTAGATTGGACAATTTTAGGCATCCTGAGTACTAAAGTAAAAAACATAGAATAAAAATCAGAGAATAAGGAGAAAAAGTAGAAAAAGATTTAATTATTTTAAAATGCCAAGGAGAAGTAAGGAAATTGGGCTGGGAAGGTAGCTCAGTGGTAGAGCGCTTGCCTTGCATGCATGAGGCCCTGGGTTTGATTCCTCAGCACCACATAAGCAAAAAGAAAAAAGCTGGAAGTGGCGCTGTGGCTCAAGTGGTAGAGCACCAGCCTTGAGCTGAAGAGCTGAGGGACAGCGCCCAGGCCCAGAGTTCAGGCCCCACAACCGGATCCAAAAAAAAAAAAAAAAGAGAGAAGTAAGTAAATTGAATAGGTATTAAATTAGGAAAGTATCATAATCACTATTTCCTAAGAATACATGAGGAAAAAGGAAAAAGAGGGCAAGTACTTTAAAAATAATAAAGAAATGAAGACAAAAATATGACTAACATTACATTCAATTTTGAATCTGAAATCCATGCTTTTGTACATATGTGTGTGTGGAACTGGGGTTTGAACTCAGGTCCTTGAGTTCAGTAAGCAGGCACTCTATCATGTGAGCCTAGCTTCCAGTACTTTATGCTATTGTTTTTTTAAACAGAATTTAACTTTTTGCCTGGACTGACCTGGCCTATGATCCTCTTATTTATACTCCTATTTACTGGGATGACAAGTATGTACCACCTTGCCCAAAAGTTTGTGCACTTTTGCTCAGCAGTGTCTCAAACTGTTATCTTTCCAGTCTCAGATTTGGAAGTAAACATTACAGACTGAGCAGTGCACTGTACCAGGTAAGCTCTTAGTTTTTTTGTCTTCGAGTTCTTAGCTAAATTATACAGCCTAGACTTTGATGCTTAAGTTTCCAAGTCCAACTGTAAGTAAAGATGCTTTATTGCTCGTAAGAATTTGTTTAAAAATTTAGATTTCTGGATTTCAAATAATAATTTAAATGTTAATAATATAATTATTATAAAATATATGCTGTTCCTAATGACAGAAAGTAATTTTTGAATTGGCCAAAGAAATTACTTCATTTTATCATTAGCTACTAATTTATAGAGGCAGGTAAAACATATTTAAAATTTAAAGTTAGAGATCCCTATATACTAAATACTCCTTTTTAGTAACTAAGATACTCCTATTATTTACTTAGCAGTCTATATTTCTTTTTATTCAGCTTAAGTCTTCCATTTCATATTGGTAAATAAACTAAATAAAAGTTAAACTAAAAACTTTTTACAAGGCTAGAAAATTACTGGCAAAAGATATATAAGTAATGTTTATCTTGAATAAAAAAACATGAAGAATAAGTAGAAAGTTTAAAATATAGTATCTTAGTTACATGCTGATAGAGAAATTTTATTTTCCCTATGTGAAAAAAAGTCAAAACAATTTTTTCAATGCTCAAATGCCTATACTTTTTTTAATCTGAAAATTCATGAAGTCTTTTCAGAGTTAGCGTATGCTTACCAACTATTATATTCTTTTTCTTTACCATACAGGAACTACATATTAACTATTAATAAAGGAGAACTTACCGACTGAGTTTATCAGAAGAAAAAAATCTATTTTCATTAATCTATATATGTAATTAATATCTTTTTACAATTATAAATGTAATATGTGTGCTTAATGAAATTTTAAAAATACTAAATTTCTTTTTTAAAAAATTCAAAATTTCCCAACCTAGAAATAAAGCATATAGTTTCTACAGTCATCTTGAAATTTATGAGCATGTGTATGATGAGAGATGTATAGTGAATGAGAGAAAACTCTCATATGGTAAGAGTGAGAAATACATGCTTTGAGCTTTTTTTTTTAGTGTATGGTAATGAATCATATACACTTCAGAATATCAATAAATTTAATTCTATAGCATATCTTTTAATATCTGCATGCTGTTAACTGCTCACCTATGTATTGGCAAATATATATATATATATTTTTTTTTTGGGGGGGGGGTCCGGTTGTGGGGCCTGAACTCTGGGCCTGGGCGCTGTCCCCCAGTTCTTCAGCTCACGGCTAGCGCTCTACCACTTGAGCCATAGCGCCACTTCCAGCTTTTTTCTTTTTCTTATGTGGTGCTGAGGAATCGAACCCAGGGCCTCATGCATGCAAGGCAAGTGCACTACCATTGAGCCACCTTCCCAGCCCCTTGGCAGATATTTTTGAGGATCTGAATACTACTGTCAGAGGTAGAATGCTTTTAGAACAGCAAATTCCCATTTTCTGTTATCAATTCATGTATCTATTTGCATTGTTTGAGGAATGGTAAGTAAGGTATGGTGATTTATTGTTGGCATCATTCATCGACAATTTCTGAGTTTCAGGCTATTTTTATTCCTCCTCATAGTGTAGAATAAATGCTGTGAGTTTTTGCAACTAGGTATTTTATCTATGAGAAGGGGAAAGAGCTGCTCTACTTCAGGTAACAGATGCTTCAACAACACAGAGCTTTCAAAGAGCTGAACCAATTTCAATGTAAATTTGTATGATTAGGTCATTCTGTGGACTTAGTTTCTATACTTCGTGTTTCTTTGTATACATTAACTCTTTGTTGTATTTTACTTTTTGTTTTTGTTTTTGTTGTTGTTGTTGTTGTTGTTGGTCTTGAGGCCTGAACTTTGGGCCTGGGCACTTCCCTCAGCTCTTCAGCTCAAGGCTAGCGCTCTACCACTTGAGCAACAGCACCACTTCTGGCTTTTTCTGCTTATGTGGTGCTGAGGAATCAAACCCAGGGCCTCATGCATGCAAGGCAAGCACTCTACCACTGAGCCACCTTCCCAGCCCCTGTATTTTACTTTTTGTGACTTAACTTTCCTTTCATCATTTTAGGAGCAATTTACTACTATCTGTTTCCATTTTTTCTATGTATTTTTCTATATATTGCTCTTTTTATATTTCTAATATATTCTTTTCTATATAGTTTCAACACATTGATATGTGAGATTTCTAAAATAGTATAAGCCATTATAGATTTAGTCTAGAGATGTAAAAATCATTTCAGCAAAGTTTAAACTAAAATCTATAGTCTCATGACCAGTAATTTTAAATTGTGAAGCATCTGTTTACTAACAAAATAACTTTCACATATTCAAAATGTCTAGCCTATGGCACTGAATAACTTATTTAATTGTCTAATTTCTTAGGTACAATCTATAATAAGGAAAAGTTTTAGCAGATTAACTTAAAACTCAACTTAAAAGCTTTTTTCTTATTTTTATATTCATTCAAATTAATTAACAAAGTTAGGACAACTCCATTTAATGACTGCATAATAAAACTGAAGAATCAGATTTGTGCTTAAAAAGTTATGCTCTTGAAAATTTTCTTAAAATACTATTATTTATATTACCAGTACAATTATTTTTTAAAATAGCACAAATATAAATTATGTAAGTTCAACTAATATCTATATGAATTAGCAAAGTTTATGTGTGTGTATGTGTGTGTGTGTGTGTGTGTGTGTGTGTATGTGTGTGTGTGTGTGTCTGTCTGTCTGTCTGTCTCGGGGGCACTGACTTGACAAACATAGCTATGCTTTAAAATAGATTTTAATTGTATCTTTAGAAACTCCAATGATAATACATATGTGGTTTAAAAAATCTTCAAATAAATTAATTTTATAGACTCAAATTGATACCACTGACTAGTCTTAAAAGTGTGTCTTATATTCTCTAAAGATAAAATACCTAGTACAGTATTTTATACATGAGAGAAATGTCAAGAATATCACATGAACACAACTCCATAATTTTATCATATTTTCAGCATATATCCATCATTACTATAGAACTAATTGTATAGTTAAAAATATGTGAATAATATAACAAGAATTTCACATTTTTCTAATTCAGAGTTTCTGGAAACTTTTATATCTATAATATACAAAAGTTAGGGATGGGGTATTTGAAACATCTTAAAGGCACTAATAAGATAAACATATTTTTATCTTTTATAAAGAAAAATTTAAATACTCAGACATCTATAAAGTAGATTTGACTGTCAATAACAAAGGTTCACCCACAGAGTAAATTCCCATATGCTGGCATAAGTGGCATCTGTGTACTTTTCTGTCTTATTTCATGCCATGTACCCCTGGCCCAATGTATTGCTTACAGATTGAGTCTGTAGGAGAAAAATGTCCCAGCTGCTAACTTGAGACCTGCCAAGCACTGAAATCACTGGACAACCCAGTGCTGCTTCCTGCTTGAATATATCCCTAAGGGTGGATCCTGGGTGTTGGTACTCCCTGATGTGCACTTAAAGCAGGGGAAGTCAGCAAATTAGGACACTTCAAAGACACAGTGTAATTTCAATATGAGTTTGGAGCAGAGGAATAGAATTCTGTTGCTATTAAGTTAATTAGTTACTGCAACTTTCTTGTTCCATTTTCGGTAGCGAAAAATTTAGATGTGCTAAGAGGTTAAGAATAACAAGGAGAAATTATTCTGATTTTACTTTATGTGTTAAAGTAAAATTAAATTAAATACCATTGACGTATGCAAACAACAGAATTAGAGAAAATGTTAAGATAATTTCCTTCTTATAAAGATTCTATATTGATGAGATTTAAATTTCTTAGTGCATTATATACATATATACATATTGGCTACACCCTAAAACTAAACTGTAAACTCATTGCAAGTAAAAATTGTGCTTTATTCTCCTTAGTAAATAAGTGTTTATTGTATTGATTTTAAAACCTACTTGAAAACAGAACATTTTCAAGCTTAAATCTTTAAGAAAAAAGAGATTAGGAGATTTATTGTTAAATATTTACTGATAGGTTTAATCCCAAGAAACAGCTAGTTATTTGTTTGAGATGCCATTACAACTAGGCAAAATTGTATGAATATTAAATCATGATGTTGAGGCTATATTATACTAAACCAAAGTATGTTCCTAAGAAATGTTCACAGTACTTCAATCTTTTGATTGAGAGGACAATCAACATTTACCAAAATTATACAAATCTTTAAAATTAAGTTCACAGTATGAGATAGACTTCAATGGTGAGTGAACTTTTTCTCTCTGAAACAATCCAGACAGTTTTAGGGTTGCAAGCCACATATAGTTCTTGACCTGACTATTCAAATCTGTATTGTAGTATAAAAGTAGTAACAGACAATAATTAAATGGATCTACGTGGCTGTGTTCCCAACAAAACTATTCATAGAAATAGCCAGTCCTTAAAGTAGATAATATATTACTGGAAGTAGCATTAATTGAACTAGATAAGGGATATTCTTATATTTTTATAGAAAAAGAAGTACTTGTGATGTTTTCTTTGTTGATTAAAAGAAAAACAAAAACAAAAACGTAAGTAGTACACAAATCTTACCTGATTAGGTATCCTCAGTGGGGGTCGTGGACCTCCAGGGTAACGAGGTGACATAAAAGGCTATTGAAGTAAAAAAGATAAACAAAACAAAAACAGCATGATATAAAATGCATATCTGCAAGTAAACTACTTAAATTTTTTTACAATTAACTCTAAAGCATAAAGCATTTTACTTTCCTTCCTGTGGGTACCTTCACTAAAATAAATATGTCCAAGAAAAATATCACCTTATTTTTTTTTTACCTTGGAAAACATTTGGAAAATTCCCAAAGAAATTGCTAAAAACATTAAGAATGACTAAAGTGAGTACAGCGAAAACTTTTTAAAAATACAAATAATGACAGTTAATTGCTAACAAATAGGACTAAGAAAAGGTGATGTAATCTTAAGACTTCAGGAGAAAGCTTGTTATTTTGTTACACAAATTAAGTTCTGAATATATACTCTTCATTGAGTTGAAATATTTGCTTAATGCTTTCCCTTAATAATTTTAAAGTTTACAAATTTCATCTTTTCTTTTTATCTTTTTAATTTTTAATTTTTATATGTTTTTATTGTAAAAATACTGTACAGAGGGGTTACAGTTACATGAACAAGATAATGAGTACATTTTCTATCATGCTTTGTTACCTCCTCCTTTGTTTTTCCCCTACCATCCCTTCCCTCCCACCTCCATAACTACACTCTCCACCTCCCCCCCCAAATTGTAAAGTTTGTTTTTCAACATAGTGTCTTGTGCATCTCATTGTTACAATGGGTCAGCCTGTATCCCTATTTAAGCATTTTTTTTCGCCTTCCCCTCCCCAAATTAGAGAAGTGTATATGCAAGATGCAGGGCACGGACATCAAATACAGTGAAAACAGGGGTTATACCATAAGGGAGGAACATACAAAGAAACAAAAAAATCACATTATAAATATGTTAGAAACAATAGCAAGTAAAAAAAAAAACCTCTTGTGTCCCTATCATGGGGTTCATTTTGCTTAACATCATTTTATATAATCATATGTACATTGCTTTGGACCTTTTCTGCTTTTGCATCTCATTAAATGGCAAAGACGCTTCTTTTCTAGGAGCCGAAATAAGCTCTGACGTTGTTTCATTATGGGTTTGCTATCATTTAAGATTGACCAGAATTTTTTACCTAATTTTTATTGTTAAGAAGTTGTACAAAGAGATTTCTAGTCCATAAATCAGGTTATGAATATGATGTTTCTTGATCGATGGCAACCTTTCCTTCATTCATACCCATTTCATACCTTCCCATCCAGATGCTCAAATTATATAGTTCAAGCTTTACATAATATATATTGAATATAATGACTGTATTTGTTCACCCTTTCTACCTCCATTCCTGTGGCGCTCTCATTCCCTGCCCCCAATATATTTCTACTTCCTGGTATTCATTTTGTTGAACAGTAGTTCATTAGTTGTTCTGAAGAGTTAACACCAGTGAGCTCTTTCCCTAAGTATACAATCTTCTCTTACTCCTGAGGAGCTGTGCTTACAGGCACAAATCATCATGCTTGGCCAAAGTCACTTTGAAATGAAATACAAAAAATTACTAGATTCCAAAAATTGAGACAAATATTAAATGTCTCTTTTGAAATAGAGCACATGAGATCAGTATGTTCATCTCAATGTAAAAAGACATTCAAGTGTTAATTTATTTGAATATTTGAAGGGATGATATTTTCTTTTTAATGGATAGCCTTTGGGGATGAATGTATGTTAATAGGATTATCTGTACTTTCCTGACTCTGAGGTCCTAAAAAGACTGATGTTAGGTACGGTCAATATATGTGGAGGTTCAGAAACTGACGGATGCCTACAAAATAAAAATGCAAGAGGCAAATTATATCCACTTTTAGTCAACTTATTTCCTCTTATATATCTTCTTTAAAAAAATGCAAATTATGGGGCTAGGAAGGTGTCTCAGTGGTAGAGTGCTTGCCTTGCATGCATGAGGCCCAGGGTTCAATTCCTCAGCACCACATAAGCAGAAAAGCTGGAAGTGGTGTTGTGGCTCACATGGTAGAGTGCTAGCCTTCAGCTGAAGAGCTGAGAGACAGTGGCCAAGGCCCAGATTTCAGGCCCCATGACCGACAAAAAAGAAAGAAAGAAAGAAAAAGTGCAAACTATGTTTTTAGGAGAGAAAGGAAAGAAAAAGTAACCCACAAACTTGACTTGCGTATATGCAAATATATAATTAAAGCATATAGTGATGAAAGTCTAGGTTATTTTGATAAAAATCTACTTTTATCTAAAGATCATTTTGCTTTAAGTACTTTAACATAAAATTAGTTGTTACAATACAGGCTCTTAACATTCAGATTGATTCTGAAATTGATTAGCTCATGTAACACAGTAGAAGGTTCAGAGAGTTATGCATGGGGCAACTGAGAATATCTAATATCTGTATTTCCCTATTTAAAAGCCAATTTGCTTCCAAATATGATTCAAGATAATAAAACAAACGAATTCTTTTTATGTCAAATGCTAATCTGTCCTAGAGATTATACGTACTGTTAGTACAAATTCTATCTGTTGGCAGATATTTTAGTACTGGCTGTACTCTTTGAAGAACCTGTTCAAAGAGTCCTTAGTTCTGAGAGTGAACTTGCTTTTTATATTTGGGGCACTGTTTATTTTTTGTTTCATTCTGTTGTTTAAAAATGACATTAACTCCCTTTTTAAAAAGTTATTTATAACGAGCAAAGGACCTGCACTCTAGTTTTTCTACAACTACTACTATTTAACAGAATGAGCTTGGTGTGATAAGCTTTGAAGACTTTAGTTTTCTCAACCTGAAAATAAGGGAACTGCATAAATTGACTTCCAAAATCCTTCATAAAAAAAAAGTATTCAGGATTCTGTGTTAATTACTTTCAACCTAACCCTTAAATCTAAAGATGAGTATATTGTAGGTAGTTTAAATACCTGAAGTGTGTGTAGGGGTAGAGTTAAAATATGGGGTGAGGATAAAAGCATATGCACCCAAGACACAAACCATCTTTATCAATGAGAAAGAAAATTTTTACCATATCTTCGAGAAAAGGAAATCATAGTTAAAAAGAACTATTCTAGCAAACAATGATGTTCTTCTTTGTTGTTATACTAAAGGTCAAATGGGGAAAAAAGGAATAGAACTTACTGATTAGAATGTTTGGTGTAGTTCATTCATTCAACAAAGCTTATGAAATCCTACCTATGTGGGTGGTAGTTATCAGTGAACAAAGTAGATAAAAATCGCTGCCCTTTCCTTAGGATGTTTTACATGCATAGTCTGATAAGTATAGGAGAAACAATTTCCTGGAATAATTGTTCTCTACATTAATCCACCTATCTGTAACAAATAGAAATGTTCTCTTCAGCAAATTGCAATTTATCAATGAAAACCCAAAGAAAATAATATTTCAACCTGATGTCTTCCTTGGAGTCATATTATATCATCCACAAATGACAGAACAAGAAGTGTTACTACGCTTTAAAAAATTTTCCAAATTAGATAAAAGATAAAGATTATGTTGTTTATAATATAAGGAAAATTCTGGTAGCAGAATTAGTAATCTAACAGAAATTGCATTTGGAGGTAAAAGTTAGTGTTTGTATATTTTTTTTGTTATGTATGTTGTGAACAAAATGTTTATATACCCACAGACTTTATATGCTGAAACTAATATCCAGAATGATGGTATTTGGAGGTGTGGCCTTGGAACATATTTACAGGTAGTGAGGGTAAAGTCTTTAGGAATGGGATTAGTTTCTCTCCCTCCATTCTTTCCTCTCCTGCCTCACACCCATAAAAGTAAACTACTGTTTGCATACCAGAAAGATGGCCCTCAGCAGGAACTAAATTCACTGCTAACTTGATCTTGAATGTTCCTACCTCAGAACTCTGAGAAATAAATTCTGTTGTTTAAACAAGGTTGTCTGTGATATTTTTATAACAGTAGCCCAAACTGACAGATATAGTCTATAAGAAATAGCATAATCCAAAACAAAGAAAAAAAAGCCATCATAAAACCAATAAATATTGATGATAAAAATGAAATGAAAATATTCTAACAAAAACACAAACCATGTGTCCAGACTGTTTCCCCCAAGTAGTATTTTAGAGCAGAAAAAGAGCATTTACAATCATTTTTATTTCAAAAAGAATGTCAATGAAGTTGAACGAATTATTATTTTCTAATGTATTAGTCATGGAATTTTAATGTTTCTCAAAAGGAGATTTTCCTTTAACCCTTCCCCTTTATAATATTTATAACATTTATAATAAAATGTGACCTAATATTTGAATTTCTTTTCGATACATTTAAAAAAATAGGATTTTAAGAGTTTACTAGACCAGCTTTCTTTTGTGCAAAAGAGACCCAAAGATGAAATTTCTTAACTCACAGTTTAGCTTCAATAGATAGATAGATAGATAGATAGATAGATAGATAGATAGATAGATAGATACTTTTCCTTCTCTGCTTCAAAATTGGCTATTTATAGAATAATGACATGTACATACCCTTCAAGTAATGACCACTAACCATAAACAAACTGCTTGACTTAGCATTTCCTCTCAGGCCTCCCAGCAACTGTGCAGCCATTCACTTAATGTAGACTTCTTTACCCTTGCTACCACTCAAATATGAAAAATTAAAAACACAGTGAGATTTCAGGTAAGCAAGTTAATATGCATGTAAAGCACTAATTAGCATGTGATCTTGACAATCCTGACTAAAAGGAATACCATGAATAAAATAAATTTAACAAGTTCTATCTTTTTTCTTAAACATATTTGGTGGAACTTGCATAATACCTACAATCTGTTTTATTTGTGTTTTTATGATAAATTCTAGCAGAGACTTGACAACAGGTAGAGAATGGTGATAAATGGATGTGATATTATTAGATCATCCCCATTATAATAAAAATGTCCATCGTAATGTGATAACTGATAATGAGGTTCTTAAGGAAGGGAATGAAGCAATTAGTACAGTCTTAGAATATACAGAGCAAGCATCCAGTACATATTTGTTTGGTTGATTAATGATGCATTGACAGTCATGAACAACAATGATGGAAATCTCTTAAAACCAGGCAAGAGTGCATTAAGCCCTAGTCTCACTTGGTCTCTTTATTTGTTTCATTAAAAGTAATACCTAAGCCAGCACTGGAGGCTCACGCCTGTAATCCTAGCTACTCAGGAGGCTGAGATCTGAGGATCTTGGTTCAAAGCCAACCCGGTCACGAAAGTTCATGAGCCTCTTATCTCCAATAAACCACTCAGAAAACCAGAAATGATGCTGTGTGACTAAGGTGGTAGAGCACTAGCCTTGAGCTGAAGAGCTGAGGGACAGTACCCAGGCCCAGAGTTCAAGCCCCACGACCAACAACAACAAAAAAAGTAATACCTATTGATATTGTAAAGAGTAAACCTCTGGTTATTTGATGAAAAAAGTGTTTATAAAATATGTCTACATAGAAAAATTCTGCCAAAATAGGATAAATTGTATCTTCCAGACAACCTAGTAATATTAAGAATGAACAGAGAGTAACCTCAAGAAGATATGGAATTATAATTACAATATCTATATGAACATATTAACAGAGCTTATAATTTAGATGACTAATAAGGGCTTCTATTTTCTACTTCTGCGGTCAGATTTTTCTGTTTCTGTAGTGTCCTATTTAAAATAATAGTTCTACTACTACTAATGGTTCTACCAGTGGTTCTACTAAGTAGACATATTTAGTAATTAACCAGCTTTGGGTATAAAAAGTATACTAGGCAAGTTACTCATGACTTGAGCAGAAATGTTTGAAACTAATTTGTCTTTTCCTGAAGCATAGACAAGCCATTAGAACTGCTAACAACTCTAGATAGCAGTTAACTGGTTGGTTGTTAGTCTCATCTAATGTCACATTTCTATTCTGATACCAATATTTTTAAATATATTATGAAAACTTGTATTTCTTTTTTTTTGGGGGGGGGGTCCGGTCGTGGGGCCTGAACTCTGGGCCTGGGCGCTGTCCCTCAGCTCTTCAGCTCAAGGCTAGTGCTCTACCAGTGAGCCACCTTCCCAGCCCAAAAGCTTGTAATTCTTATACCAAGTCTCAGCAACACATTTGCAAAAACATGTTTCACTAAGAAAAACTTCAGCATTTGAGTAAAAAACACACACACACACAAAACCAAACTGCTTTCTTTCCCTTTATTACTTTTTCTGGTGATAGTACTGGGTTTGAGGACAGGTTCCTCACACTAACTAGGCTGCCCCTCTACCACTTAAGGTTGCTGGGGGCTGGCTTCAAACTGTAATCCTCTGGCTCTCAGCTTCCTAAGTAACTAGGATTTTAGGTGTGAGAAGCCACTGGAGCTTGGCTAAATATTCTGCTTTCTTAGTACCCTATTGTGTTTAACTATCTTTAGACCAAAAACCTGTAAGAAAAAGATTGTTTGCCAAAAAGTAATTTGCTTTTCCCTGAACACTCAGGTAAAGATTCAAAGTACAAAGTAAAATACAACCTGGAAAAATATAGGCTATCTTCAGTAATTTCATTCACTACTTAAGTATCAAATATATGTATCTCTTGGTCCTATGTAAAAATAGCTTTTAGAACAGTAACAGTCTTTCATATTTTCAATATTGTGTTTTGAGCAAAGTAGGACATAATTTGATAATAAAATAATTCTACAGTTTAAAATATCTTTTAGAATATGAAAAATATGACAAGATATAATTATTTATTCATGGGGTTCACAGTCTTAGCAAGTGAATAAAATATATTTACTATAAATTTAACCAAAAGCATAAACATTATTTTACAAACTATTTTTGTATTTATATTTTAAATTCTTTTAAATGATTTTCTAATATAGACTTCTATTATATATTTTACTTGCAATAATCCCCTTAAATTAAATGGATTAACTTTCTTTGAAGTCTTATGCTACTAATAATAAATAATATTGGAAATCATGTTTTGGAAAAACCTTAGCGTATTGTAACTTCCTTATTTCAACTGGGCTATATTTCATATGAATGTTTACATTTTTATTTTTATAATTCCATGAAATGTTTCATGAATTTTCTGCAGAAAAGTAATGATGCATAAATTATACATCAAGTGAATTTAAACTTCCGTTATAATTCATACATCTTAATTTGTTTAGTTCCTTTTCTGTTTTACATGAACATCTCCATCAGACATTACTGACACCCCAATGAATAAGACACTCTTGATTAACACATTTTAATTCCAACTAGTACTAAACTAATTTAGCTCACAAAATGACATACTTGTACTGGCATATTCTGCTGATCAGCATAAGTATGTAGTTTGTCTCCCATACATCTTAGATATTCTTATCATCATCAACACTTAATTAAAATAACTCACATAAAATAACTGTAAAGTAATAACAGACCCGGTTTCCTTGATGGTATTTTGGCAAGGCTAATCCTACACAGCACAGTGTTAAAAGCAGAATACATATTTTGATATGGATTCAATCTAAACATCAAAATTGGTCCCATACATTACAGCCTTTTCAAGAGATGAGACTATTTCTCATTATCATATAATCATTGGGGATAGGTATACTGCAGACTTCTGGGTTGTAAATAGGGACTAGTCTAAAACACTGTAAATGTTTAAATAACATTCTATAAAATTAACCATTTTATATTTGTATATTTATATGTATGTGTTAATAAATATATGGATATATTTATTATTTTTAAGTCAATCTGTATTTCAAAATATGCAAAGACATACACTGTTTTTGCTTCTTTGAGATGAGTAGTTAAGGTCTTCTACAATGCACCCTTCTTGTTCCCCTGCTGGTACCCTGATGTTAGAAAATTTTCAGAGTAAACAGTAATCCTTTCAAATGCCCAACAGGTTAAAACATTTATTAAAGACATTGGCCTATAGCTTGGTCTTCTAATATAACTGGCTAATTATAAATACTTTAACTTTCCTTAGAAACAAAATCATACTACCACATTCGTTTGGTGATGTGGTTATAAAGAAGTTCATATTTAAAGTTACTTAGTTCACATGTGAACTATATGGGTATTTTTCTAAAGAATAGATCTTCAAATAAATTATTGTTGCATCAAAAGTTTGTTTGATATTAAAGCTTTCTATATCACTTTACATTCTCCTCCTTGAACACTATATTTGGTTTGCAGCATACCATGCCACTTGATTCTTTTCCTATTTCATTTGTTCTTCCTTCCTTTCTTTCTTTTCTTTCTTTCCTTTTTTTCCTTTTCTTTTTTTTTTTTTTTTTTTGTTGGTTGTGGGGGCTACACTCTGAGCCTGAGTGCTGTCCCTCAGCTCTTCAGCTCAAGGCTAGCTCCCTACCAATCGAGCCACAGTGCCACTTCTGGCTTTTTTCTGCTTATGTGGTACTAAGGAATTGAACCCAGGGCTTCATGCATAGAGACAAGCACTCTACCACTGAGCCAACTTCCCAGCCCGTGTTATTCTTTCTTAGTTCTTTGATGCTACTTTTCCATCTCCTTGACTTCTTAATGTTGAACTCCCTGGAATTTCTCATTGTATAGTTTCTTTTCTCCAACTACACCCACTACCTGGGTATTGGCATCTAGGCTCATAGCTTTAAATATAATCCCTATGCTAATGACTCATAAAATTACATTCCAGCCTGTCTCAACCAAAAATATCCATGCTCCGGTATCTTATTCTTTACTCAATATCACTGGTATGATTAATAGCCACCATATCCTTAGCACATTCATGATTAAAATTCTGAACTTTCTTCTCATACTTTTTCTTGAAGTTTTACGTCTATGAATAAATGTCAACTCTTTTTTTTTCCAGCTGAAAACATGCCAAATATCTCTGCAGTCATCCTTGACTTGTCTTTTTAATCTCTCCAACAAAATTCCAGACTGTCACCAAAATCTGTTTGCTGTAACTTCAATATATGTAGAGAATCCAGTCACTTTTTCTCTGCTGCTACCTTGGTAGCATTATTCTCTTCTAGGACTATGTAATGAAATCCAACCTGGTCTTGTTTCTACATTTTCCTTATACAGATTAATCTCAACATATAGTCAACAGGATTCTGTTAAAAGCCCACACAGAGATAGTAAAATTTGAAGCATGTATAAGAACCTACAATGATCTACTCAGTAAGGCTTTCTGTAACCTACAACTTCATATCTATTCACCCCAGTTTACAAACAATTTTAACTATCCAGATCTCCTTGTTCTTTGAAAAAGAAAAAAAAAAGGTCATGCTTTGAACCCAGGGCTTGTTTGTTTCTCTGCTTACAACAGTATTTTCCTATTTATCAAAAGATTTGTTTCCTTATTTCCTTCAAATCTTTGCTGAAACGACATCTTTTTTAATGAGTCCTTTTCTGACCACCCTGAACAAAACTTTTGGAATGGTGTTTATTTAACCTTACTTTTTATTTTCCTCCAGAGCCCTTATTACTAATAGATCATATATTTTAAAATAATTGTTAATTTTATTTACTGTTTGTTTCCCTTACAGACTTTTATGTTCTATAAGGATATGGATTTTTTGTTGTTGGATGAGTAGGAGGAAACTATTTTTTAAGAGATGTACAAGATGTTATGTCAAAAATGAACTTTACAACTTTGGCGAGGGGGGTGGGAGATGGGAAGGGAAACAAAGGAGGCAACAATGCTTGATAAGAAATGCACTCATTACCTTGCCCATGTAATTGTAACCCCTCTGTACAGTATTTTCACAATAAAAAAAAAAACGAAACAAACAAAATCATTGGCAGTCTTTGTGTTTCTCCAGTTACAGCCTGTACCACTCATCTGTTAAACATAAAATAAACAAGAACAATTAAACATGTAGATTTCTAATACCAGACTACCCATCTTCAAGAATTCTGATAGATTAAGGGCTCAGTAACAATCAGGATTCTTAAATTAGAGGTCCATCAAATACATGGAGAGGAGCACAGCCCTGTGGGTCACTCATGAACTTTCTCTCACCAATATCCATATACCAATATCCATATACATCAGGAGAGGGCCAAATATGGCCTGTTTTTATAAATAAATGTTTTCTGGAACATAACGATGCTTGCTAATTTACATAGTATTTGTGGCTGGTTTTATGCCATAATAAAAGAACTGAGTGACTGTGATAAAAGACCATGTGGTCCACAAGGTCTAAAATATTTACTCTCTGGCTCTATTTACTTTCTAGCCCTTTATAGGAAAAGAATACAAAGCCCTTGATACAGACTATAAAACTAATTATCCCTGAACATCCCCTACTGGTATGTTACTTAAAACAAAAAAGAACCAGGTACCCATGGCTCATGTCTATAATCCTAGCTATTTAGGAGGCTAAGATCTGAGGTTCAAAAACAGCCCAATCAATAAAGTCCCTGAGACTCTTAGCTCTAATTAACTACCCAAAAGGCAGAAGTGGAACTGTGGCTCAAGTGGCAGAGTGTCAGCCTTGAGTGAAAAACTATGGGACGATACTCAGACCCTGAATTCAAGCCTAGTACACACACACACACACACACCAAAACAACAACAACAAAAACAACAACTACCAAATGACAGAAGAGGCCAAAGGCTTTCTAAGACAAACTTTAGATAATGTTATCCACCAAATATATTAATTATTCTTAGTTGAATATATTTAGCAACTGTTCATTTTTAATTCCCAAAGAATGACCTTTTATCACTTTACATTATGGATGGTAGGAAGGAAGAAAGGAAGGAAGGAAAAAAAGAAGGGAGGTCATTTTTGTTCTGTAACCAACATTAACTAAAAATTTAAATCATGCTATAAATAGCCTTGACATACTTGTAATTTGCTCTATATAAATTTTTTATCAAGAGACTTTAACAAAAACAGAAGCAATCTGGAAAGTATTTTCAATTATATGATAATTCCCAAAACAAAAGTACAGTTTCAAATTATGTGAAAAATAGTAAACTCTTAACATATTTGATTTTCATGCACATTTATTAATTCAAAGTAAAAATCTTTGAAATCTTTAGCTTGCAGAAGTAGCATGAAAGTGAAAGAAAAACCAAACACTAGTCTCAAATGGTCAATCTAACTTTGTCTCCAGTATTTGGTTTAACAAACAAGTCAAAACTTAAAAAAAAAAAACCACATGGATTTCTAAGACAAAGATATTTCATTCTGTTTTAAGTAAAAGAACCACATACAGATTCCCAACACTTGATACTTTTTCATTGGCTCCCTGCTCATCTAGTCAGTGCTGAAGGGTCTTTGGTTGTCTGAAAAAAAGCTTATTTAGTTACTCAAGCTGAGAAGTTTTAATTTGTTCTAATAGTTGAGGCCAGAAAAACTATTACCACAGCTGCAGGATAGCATTATCAAAGCTAGCAGCTGTCAGACACCTTTATATATTTTCCAGTTGCTTTTACCTTTATAATAAGGAAAGACTTCTCCATTTTCAACATTTAGAATCTTCTTTAAAAAGATTCAAAAGAAAATAAACCCAATTTTTAACTGCTTGAACTTTGATAAATAAGCAGTCTTTCCTACTATCTAAGTCTGGTCCATTTGTTTCTCAGACATACTATTACTAATATCTGGTTTTAGAAACTATAGATAAGTAGATAGAGCTAAATGTTTTAATAAGTTCATTCTAGTTGAGATTTTCCAGAACTCTCCTCACTCAAACTAAGAAATGTTATAATAATCCTTTGTTTCACAATACAAGATTTACAACTTGTTGAGAATGGAAAGTGAGCTTCTCTGGTTTTAGAATATTTCTAAAGACTAATTTCTCAGGAATAAAAGGAAAGAAAAATCATGGGTGCTAAGTGAAATGAACCCCCAAAATAAGGACACAAGAGGTTTTATCTTTGTCTCTGTTCTTCTTAATGTACTTATAATGTACTATCTGATTTTTTTTGTTTCTTTGTATGTTCTTCCCCCATGGTACCACCCCTGTTGTCACTGTATTTGATTCTGGTGTCATTTATCTTGTATACGCATTATTCTAATTTGGGGAGGGGAAGGAAAATAACAAAATACTGAAATAAGGATACAGGATGACCCATTGTAACAATGAGATGTACAAGACAGTATGTTGAAAATGAACTTTACACCTTTGCAGGGTGGGGGGGCACAGGGGTGGGGGAGGATTTGAGGAGATGGGGAGAAAAGGGATGTAGGGGAAATATAAAGGAGGGTGTAACAATGCTCAATTGGAACTGGACTCATTACCTTGCTCATGTAACTGTAATCCCTCTGCATAGTATCTTTACAATAAAATATATATTAAAAATAATAATCTAATAAAAATCAAATCAGAAAAAAATGATGGGGAGAGAAGACAAACCAAATTTAATAGAAGAAAGGAAGTAGGAAGATATTCAGACTACACAACTAACTGCATAAATATTAGAGTAACACAGACGTTTCTGATAATATTATAGCTAGATTTTGAGAACCTGAACAGGAACAACATACCAGGTAAATATGGATCTCAGGGCATCTTCAAAGTGTAGTAGTTATTCCCAGAGAAAAAACAAATATATTATTTGTTTTAAAGATACATTTAACAATAGATTATTTTTCTTTTTCAGTTTCACGTGTTAAATAATTTTTCTCATATTTGATGCATTTGAATCCTTTTCTTCTAAAAATATCAAGAGTATTGTGTTACTTTGAGCTTTGTATTTTTTTCATGTCGGTTTATGAATGCCATCAATACTGAGCCTTACTAGTAATTAATAATCCCATGGAGAAAATGGGAAAATTCTTACTATTTTTTTCTATATGCATGACTGCTATGTCAAAGCATTAAGTCAGTTTGCTATAGTGACGTGTTGCTAAAAATAGAACCTGTGGAAATAAATCTTGAACAAATGGAGAGATCTTCAAACTACCACTAGATGGCAAAACAGGTTTACCATAGCTACTAGACCTGAAAACAAAATGTGACTTACAAACCTGCTGCAACGTATTTTTTAATGCATCAGTGTTTTGATCAATTTATGTTATAAAATATGGATGGCCACTTTGGTTTGAAACTAAAGTACTTGGTATACTTGATCTTCAGCATGAATTTATAATCTTATCATGTCAAAGCTTTCATTTACAACCGGAATCAATGTATTATTAATTTCAACAGTTTTACTCACAAAAACTGATTTAGTGATTACAATATAGTAAATGTATCATGATAAAATATCAGACAAATGATAAAAATGAACAAGTCTATACACTTTTATACACTAAAATTGAATATTTACAAATGTTTATATCCCTCATTACAGATTCAGGTATTATCAATATTAGTATTACTGAGATATTTCATTGAGTTTTATATAAAAGATACACGTGCTTAGTTAATAGAGTCATAAGTAGATTATAGCTTTTTATAAAGGTGTTTTGTGGTAAAGAGAAGAGGAAAAAAATAAAGCATTTCAGTCCTCCTCAGAAATAAGAAATGTCCTAATGTTCTGTAAATTATAATAAGCTCACAAGAAAAACTTTGCTACTTATCCATAAAATTAATAGAATCAAAGCTAACAGAGTTAATAGTCTAAAATTTTAAAGCACAAAAGAATTAGTACTTCCATTGTTTCATGTAGAGCATTTTACTAAATTATTTTGATCATTTCCTACATTGTTTTGATCACTACAAATGAGTGCTATGAGAATGAATAAAGAACAGGCTGGTGCTATTAATAAATAATTTAAATTTCTTAGTACACTCTGAAACTTTTGAATAGAGCTAAGCAAGATTATAGACTCAGTTCTGTGTGCCACTCATGTGTATTACAATATTTATGCCATAATACGATGTTGTATTTATTCTGCAAGAAACTGCCAAACTATTCTATGGCTACTTCTATGGTAATCCTCATGAGTCTGAGCAGCTAGACTTCCCATTTTCAAAAAGCTCCTCTGAATACACTCATCAGTTTCCTGATAGATGTCACTTTAGGGATTTATAGGAGTTCTTATGCAAATCATTCTTCTGATAAAAAAGACTTGAAGTACATATATGCTTTAAATGACTTGATTTCACTAATCCAGCATCTCCTTTTGCATATGTAAAAAGATCTACTGATGTTATTTAATTGTTCTTTCACTCAGCATCTGAAGCCACCAAAGTTGGAGTGGGAACAATGTCATGAAAAGAAAAGATACTCCATTGCAACAATGAGATGTACAAGTCATTATGTCGAAAAACGAACTTTATAACTTTGGTGGGGGGCGAGGGGGAGGATCGGATGGGGGGAGGGGGGAGTTTGGGAAGGGATGGGAAGGGGAAACAAAGAGGAGGCAGCAATGCTTGATAAGAAATGTATTCGTTATCTTGCCCATGTAATTATGACTCCTCTGTATGGTATTCTCACAATAAAAAAAAAAGACAAGACACTAAATTACAGACAGCCTTGCAGAATGGACAATCTGGAGTATTTATTAAATTTAGAGTTAAAGTTCATTGCAATGATGAAATTACAAGTTTAGAATCTATGATAATGTCACTTGGTAATACATTGTGTCTGCACTTACAATGGAAAAGGGGGCTTGTTTAGTAATGCAAATAGGAATAAAGGAAGTTTATTTAGAACAGTTTCAATGTACTTTTTTACAGTAGAATCACCAAGTGAGTACAATTCAAAACTATTCTAGGTGGTACCTGATGTGCTAATCATAAATTCTTCTTTCTTCATTTAATTCTACTATGCTTAATCTGTTTATAGTCTAGTCCCATTCCAACCATCCTCAAATACACTTTTCATCTCCTCACTAGGAAGATAAATTTAAAACTAAAATATTCTCTTAGAAGGTGAGGGTAATGGGGAGGAACTACCTTTTAGAATTGCATAGTAAAAAAAAAAAAAAAAAGGAGGATAGAAAAAGTGTTTGATACTCCCTTTGAATTAAGCATTACCTGATATTGTAGTCTCTGGCTTCTAAGAGAGCCTTAGTCTCTCTTCTAGCCAGTTTTCTGTTCTTGATATTTTCTATTTGCTTTCAATCTCCATTGTCTTGCACTGACTTTAGGCACTGACTGAACGTGATCTTGAGTGTTCACACTCTCCATATTTAGATCATTCTTAGAGGACAGTATCTCTTTGAAACTGGTTAGAAATTATGTGAACTATGATTATTTGCTATTTCTATTCATGAAAGTCAGCTTCTCTTCATTAACCACATGCATGTGACCAGAATTATGTTGATATATGATTCAATCATTGTAAAAAACATAGTGTTAATATTTAGGAAACAAGCTGTCTCATAACTATATATACTAAAATATAGTTTGTTCTTAAGAGTCTTTTTTTTTCAACATTTCAAAGAGGTGTTTCCAGGGAGACAGACATTTAAGTGGTAAATAGGTGGAACGGGTCCATGGGATTGGCTGAGATAATCCACCTGAATAACTGGTAAAGACTTGTGAATCAAACTTATTTAAATTTTCTTCAAGTTTATGGCTTACTTCATAATGACAACAACATTACAATTATCCAGAGATTAAAAATAGGAATTGCAGAACAAACTTCTAACTCTCTTCTATACTTAATTTGATTAATCATCTAAGCATCATCAAACATAACTAAGAACTGTTTTTTTCCCCTTTGTCATCCTATAGCTCCAGTATTGATTAGGTTCAAAAAGTTGCTTCCTTGGGCTAATATAATCACTAATCTTCTGAAACCCTGTACCTAAAGTCTGTAATAATTTGTTTCTTGTTCATTTTTAAATGTTATTATTTTTGTAGTATTTACAGTATATCCTCTGGTCTTTCCATTCTGTAATTTCTCCCTGAGCAATTAGTCTGTCTACATAGATTCCAGGGCCCTTAATATAATGATGATCCTGTATTCTTTTCTGTCCTAGGCTTCAAACCTATAGGTCCATCAGTTCAATGCACATCTCTACTTGTTAGTGTTGGAGGAACGTCATCTGCCCAACACAAACCTATTTCCCATGCTGCAGTTATTTCCTTAGAAAAGAATATCTCTATTTGGTTCGATTAGGACAAAAAGCCAGGATATGACTTTTAATTCTTTCATTCACACCTTTGGACTTTATTTTTGTGTCTAAAATCTACTGATACCTTTCCATATCCACTATCACCATTTTAGTCAGAATCATCATGAAGTTGCACCTGTTATTAATGTACTAGCCTGCTAAATAGTATCCCTATGTTCAGACTTGTTCTTCTGAGATTCTAAGACTAGTTGGAGTGAATTTCTTTTCTAATAATGCAAATATGAACATGTCCCTCTCCTGTTTGAAATCCTTCAACAGTCTTTTCCTGCTTGGAGGACCAATTTCAAGCTCTTTACTAACCTACAGGGTCCCTTATAGTCCCTTTCAAGTCATTACCGTTCATTCTCTCTTTAGCTAATTACACTTCACTTTTTCCTGATATAAGTGGGTTTCTTTCTCCTTTCCCCTCTAGATTTTGGAATCTTTTTTCTATCTTCCCAGAATATTCTCCCTTTGTCCAATTTGCCTAACTCTTATCTCATCTTTAGATAGTAATTTTAGTTCACGTAGTATTTCCACAATACATTCCTGCCTATGCTTCTCCCAAGATTGGGTTTGGTGGTCTGATTTTCTAAGAAAAAAATCTCCCTATTTAATTCAGCCATTGCCACATTTTCTATACTCTAGCAACTTATTTTTCTCATTTGCCATATTATAGGCTTGAAAAACTTTTTATTGTCAAGGTAATGTACAGAGGGGTTACAGTTACATAAGTAAGATAGACAGTGCATTTCTTGTAGAACTTGTGTTATGCCATCCTCCTTATACCCTCCCCCAAGTGATACAGATCATTTCCAACACATTGTCTTGTGAGTATCGCTGTTGCATTGGGTCTTTGTTTGTCCTTTTGTCCCACCATTTTGTTCTCCTTCCCTTCTCTAATTCAGATAAACATATATACAATACTCAGGGTACCAAAATCAAGTACAGTGATAACAGGATAAACCATGGGAGGGGGGGAACACAAAAGAAAAAAGAAATCACATAGTACATTAAAAACAACAATAACAAAAAAAACCCTCTTGTGTCCATGTCTTGGAGTTCATTTTACTTAGCATCATCATGTACATATATTCAGATGTACATCATTTTACATAGTCATTGGGCTATTAAATTTCTTGTCTAACTTGTTACCCTCTCCCTTATTTTCTCCCTCTTTCCCTCTCCCCCACTCCCTCTCAAGTTGTACAGATCATTTTTCAACATATTGTCTTGTTGCCTGTTGCACAGATTCCCCCTTTGTCCTTTGTCTCACCATTTTGTTGTTTTTCTTCCCTTGCCTAGTTCAGATAAGTGTGTGTGTGTGTGTGTGTGTGTGTGTGTGTGTGTGTGTGTATGTGTGTGTGTGTGTGTGTGTGTGTGTAATACCCAGAGTACCAAAATCAAATGCAGTGAGAACAGGTGAAAATTCATAGGGGGAAAAACACAAAAGAAGAAAGAAATCACACAGTACATTGAGAGCAACAACAAAGAAAAAAACTCTTGTGTCCATGACTTGGAGTTCATTTCATTTAGCATCATTAGTCATATGTACATAACTTTTGAGCTATTCTACCTATCTATCAAGATTATCCTAGATATATGGGGCTGGGAAGGTGGCTTAGTGGTAGAGCGCTTGCCTTGCATGCATGAGGCCCTGGGTTGGATTCCTCAGCATCACATAAGCAAGAAGAAAAAAGCCGGAAGTGGCGTTGTGGCTCAAGTGGTAGAGTGCTAGCCTTAAGCTGAAGAGCTGAGGAATAGTGCCCAGGCCCAGAGTTCAGGCCCCACAACCGGACCCCGAAAAAAAAAAGGGAGAAGATTATCCTTGATATATACTAATTATTACAAATAAGGGAGATCTTGGGACCTATTTTTATTTGGGTCTGGCTTACTTCACTTAATAAGCTTTTTTCCAAGTCCTGCCATTTCTTTACAAGTGGGGCAGTGTCATTATTTCTGATGGAAGCACAGAATTCCATTATATATATCCCATTTTCTTGATCCGTTCATCTACTGAGGGACATCTAAGTTGACTCCATCTTAGCTATGGTGAATAATGTTGCTATAAACATAGTTGTACTGGTAGCTTTGGTGTGGCCTTGTTTGTGGTCATTTGGGTAGATGCCCAGAAGTGGAATTTCTACATCATAGGGAAGCTCTTATGTGTAGTCCTTTGAGGAACCTCGATACTGCTTTTCAGAGTGGTTGAACAAGTTTACACTCCCAACCATGTAGCAGTGTTCCCTTTTGACCACATCCTCTCCAGCATCTGTTGTTATTAGCTTTCTTGATTACATCCATTCTAACTAGGATGAGGTGGAATCTCAATGTTGCTTTGATTTGTATTTCTTTTATGGCCAGAGATCTTGAGCATTACTTCATTTGTCTATTGATCCTCCATGCTTCCCGAATAAAGTCATTTTAAGACCCTTCTAAACAAACTCAAGTATATCTTTCCCATTTTATGTCCAGGAACTCTTGCCTACTACTTTTCCTACCCTTGCTTTCTCTGTGTTACTCTGAATATCTCAGCATAAGTTGTTTTGATGTGGCCACATTTTCACTTAAAGTGCTCCCACAGTCTGGAATGCCATTGCTTTGCTTCCATTGTATCCCCTGCACCCTACCCCCCAACTCCTACACGTTTTTCTAATATTCAAACTCTCTTACCTCCAACCCATGTAGACTTAATGATTCTTTCTTCTTGATCATCACATAGCTTTTTATTGTTAGCTTTTTAGTAAAGACACTGAGCTTCATAAAGACACAAATTACAGACACTACAGTATCTGATATCTAGTGGTACTCAAATATGTATTGCATTGGAATAATTCTAGTTAACTCAGTTTCAACTACACTTAACAAGTCTTGGATAAAGAATGTAGGTAAATAGAGAATGGTTCTTTCTATCAAGTGAAAATGCATGGATTCATATATCTTGGCATAGCCCTAGCATGAAAGAATTTGCCATCGTCTTTAATCAACCTTCTTTTATAACAGTATCACTTAAAGATATTCTAGTACCACTCAAATAGATAAAACTCTTCTGATTTATTCCCAATCCAAGGCATCTTTGGCAAGAGAAGAGCATGAAGAAAAAAATGAAATAAAATGAGCTGGAAATATTTCATGAATAACAATCAAGTTGAAAAGGTAAATTCAATGGCATAAATCCAGACTGCTTTGATTCAATTCCCAATGCTGTCACTTTCTGATTTTGTGCAAATCGTTTATCTATCAATGCTTTGGTTACTCTATCCACACAGGGGGAAATATTATAATATGTAATACTTCACACTTAGGGTTTCTGTGGAGATTAAAAGTTTATGTAAAACACTGAGAACAAAACATAGCACACAGAACATAACAAGTAAGAGTTAGCTAATATTGTTATGTTAATTGGTGGTTGCTTAATTACTAAGTTATAATCTGTTCTTAGATTTTCAGGAAGGGCCTCTTAGGCAGAATGTATGCCTTGAGGAATACTCTGAAATATTCTAGACTACCTGAGTAATACTGTAGAGCAGCTAAGTAAATAAGAATGTTTTAAAAGACCAAAGTTGGTACCAGGTCTAATTAAAGCCTTTTAACTGAATTCAACTTTGTAAGATTAGTTACAATTTTATTTCTCCATTTTCACATTTTAAGTACAATATAATGATGGTATGGGTGGACTAACAAATTATCACAACTTTGAAATATAAAAGCTGAAGGGAAAAATTAGCTTATAAGTACCTAACTTACTAATAATATAGCATATTATATTTATTCCTATAAAATGCCTCCCAACTCTATTCTTAATTCCTAAATTCTTAATTTTCATAAAATTCTTAATTTCTCTGTGTAAAAATACATTTTCTTTAGCCTGGGACTGGTGGCTCACATCTGTAATCCTAGCTAGAGGACTGAGATCTGAGGACTGTAGTTTGAGTTCAGCCTGGGCAGTAAAGTCAGTGAGACTCTTATTTTCAATAAAACTACTCCAAAAAAGCTGGAAGTGGCACTGTGGATCAAGTGATAGAATACTAGCCTTGAGCAAAAAAAGCTAAGGGACAACACCAAGGCCCTAAATTCAAGTACCAGCACCAGCAAAAAATAAATAAATAAATAAATAAATAAATAAATAAATAAATAAATAAATAAATAAATAAATAAATTTTCTTATCAAGTATAAAAATAAATTTCAGAATCTGTTGGTTTGAGTTAGAATACTATCAGATTTAATATGTGGATTCTGACAAATTAAAAATGATTGTAATTTAAATTACAATTCTAAATTAGCATTGCTAAAACAACATTATTAAGATCCTAAGAAACTAAAAATATATTTGAAAATCAGATCTTTAAATGTTATGTAAAGGTATGAATAAAAATTCAGCTTAAAAGCCACAGGGATAATTCTCAAAAGTACTTTTAGATAGCCTATAATGACTTAGCTGTTTATTGAAAGTACAGCCAATTCTTGGTTACTTTTGGTCTGTAGAGACATGGATAGCTTGGATAGTTTAAAAAAACAACAACAATAAAAACATCAACAAAAAATTTAAAAATCTACATCTCTTCCCAGAATGTTATTTTTAGCTTCTCCCACAAAGTATTTACCACAGTTAACTTAGTGGACTAATTTGCATTCAACTTCTTCACTTTCTTAATTGAACAATGAGATGGCTTAATTAATCAACAACAAATAAAACAGAAAGGAAGGGCAGTAAAGTAGATAACAGTCTGAACAATCAAGAGTTGGCTGCATAGTATTATATCTATATTGAAAATTAAAACAGCCTCATCCTCTTTCATTATCTTTAAATAAAATCAAACAGGAGTTCCTATGCCTTAACATTCCTAGTCAAGTCTCTGAGTACCTGAAAGAACCCTGGTGGTACAGGACCTACTGGCATGCCATCTCCTGGGGGAATGTTTCCTAGCACTGGACTGGGAGCTGCTGCAGCACTCTGCAAAGAATAAAGGAGAAACAAACCTAGATCATTACAGAGAAGGCACAAAACCAAAAACTAATGATAATAGAGTGTAAGAAGGGCTGTTTTTTCATTCTTGGGAACAAATGCCAACACTTTTTTCCAGTCTAGAAGTAAAGTAAGGTATAACAGTTGGGTGGTGAATGACTAAGTTTAGTTGGTTATAACAGGCTTCTTTAAATTTAGTGAAGTCAAGGAACTTTAAAAGATAATATATTTAAATAATACATTAAATGCCATTAGTAATAGGACAAGAGTTTAAGTAAGTGACTTATTTTAGGGCTGGGAAGGTGGTTCAGTGGTAGAGCGCTTGCCTTGCATGCATGAGGCCCTGGGTTCAATTCCTCAGCACCACATAAGCAAAAATAAAAAAGCCAGAAGTGGCGCTGTGGCTCAAGTGGTAGAGTGCTAGCCTTGAGCTGAAGAGCTGAGGGACAGTGTCCAGGCCCAGAGTTCAGGCCCACGACCGCCCCCCCCCAAAAAAAAGTGACTTATTTTAAGGCATAGTATCTGAAATGGTAACCTCATTAATAAATAGGTGAATATGCAGGTAAAAAGTTTAAAGATGGTGGTCGTAGAAAAAAACTCTTATTTATTTTTTAGGTTACATTTTTTTAATGTCATAAACAAGTACAGTAATTTCTGAGTATAAATGGCAAGAAAGTTTGCCATAACTAGTAGTCCAAAAAAACCTGTATGGGGGTAAGGATAAAAATTTAAATAGGACACTGAAGAAAGAAATTAAATGTGGAGCGATTTGTCTCATAAAATCAGATAAAAAAATTCAAAGTCCACATACCTTACAAACTGTTTCATGAAGTCTTGCTATTTCATGAAATATGAATATGAAAAACTATGGAGTAGCCTTTTTGTAATTATAAATTTAATTCTAACACACAACACTTATATATACAATTGTTCTACAAAGGTAAGATTTCTTCTCTCAACCTGGTTGCACATATTACAAATACAAAAAAACAGTCCAGAAGGGACCAGATGGGAATGTAAATTACTATAGCCATTATGGAAAAAAATATGTAAACCCTTCAAAAAATTTAAAAAAGAATGACTGTACAATTCAACAATCTCTACTGGGTCTATGTATTCAAAGTAAAAGAAATTAGTATGTAGAGACATCTACTCCACCATTTTTTATTGAGGTACTATCCTCAATAGTGAGATGTGTAGTCAACCTTTGTTTATCAATAGATAAATGAATTAAAAATGTTCCACATATACTCAATGGAATATTACTCAGATATAAAAAGATGAAAGTCTGTTATCTGTGACAACATGGATGAGCCTGGAAACCAAATTAAAGTAAAATAAGCCAGGCAGAGACAAACGAGTACCATTTGACTCAAGTGTAGAATCTAAAAAAGTTGATCTCACAGAACTTGAGAGTAAAAGGAAAAGCAGAAAGTAAAAGATGGAAAAAAGGTTGGTCCACAAGGACAGCAGCACAGAAACGGAAAGAATAAGTTTGGGTGTTATATTAACCGTAGAGTAACTACTGCTGACAAGAACGTATTTTGTCTGTGTTTCCACCTCCTCTCCTTTTCTAACCCTTTCCCGTTGAGCCTACCCTACCACTTTAGAGTATCAGCTTCCTGGTGTTTTATTTTGCTGAACTTTGATTTTGGCTTTCTAAGGAATTACACTATCTGAGATATTCCTTGAATCTACTGTATTTCAGTTAATACATTTGTATACACTTACATATCACCCAATGTATTTACTTAGGAGTTTGTAAGTTAAATCTAGCTCACATACATAAGGGAAAACCTGCATTCTTTGTCTCTCTGGGCCAAACTTAACATAAATTTTTCCAAGTCTTTCCAATTCGTTACAAAAGATACAATGTCATTCTTTCTAATGGATGCGTAAAATTCCATTGTATACACATTTTCTGGATCCATTCATCCACTGAGGATCATCTGAGCTAAGTCTATAACCTGGTTCTAGTGAAAAATGCCATAATAAACATGGTTGTGCTAGTTTACTGTATGCTGGTTTGTAATCTTTTGAATAAATCCAGAGATAGAATTGCTGAATCATAGTGTAGTTCTATATTTAATTTTTTTGAGGAACCTCCACATTGCTTTCCAGAGTGGTTGAACAAGTTTACATTCCCATCAAGTGTATTAGGGTTTCCTTCTGACCACCAGTATCTGTTAATGTATATCCTAAAAAATTAAGTAGAGTGAGGGAAAGGGTGGATAGGGGAGGAATGGATGTGAATGCTGAAAGGGATAACACAGATCAAGATATATTGTATTCAGAACCTGCTTTGTTAAATGGCAACTGCTTTACACAACTATCTAAAGATAATAAAAATATAAAGGAATGTATTTTGTATAATACCAAAAGATGATTTTGAATGTTTTACCAATTAAGGACCAGAAATATGCCCCAAGACAAACCAGTTGTAATATAATAGCTCTTGTATGAAAGAAAACCAAAGTAAGTCCTATATTTAGCATACCTGCTGCACTGTCCTCACTGTATATTCACCCTGTACTAATATTCCACTAAAAGACGTAAAATCCCAGTTTATCACAGTACGCATTTCCTAGTATACAAATTGACAAAGGATGTATCCTCTAGTATTTGGCACTTGTTAGCAATTAAGGCTAATGATTTTAGCATTTTCTGAGAAATGCCTAGAAATGTTGCTTAGATGTAAATGCCAAAATTTTAACTTCATATAAGGTGTATATTTTAAATGGAAAATAGTATTTCTTACATATTAAGGATAAGTTAGTCTTATTTAGCAGATAAAATTTAACATATAAAGACAGTAGCAAAGAAGTAAGTAAAACTCTCAGTTAAATACTGTGTTAAGTGCTATATTATAGTGTTTCATTCCAATCTATATTAGCCAATATTCTAGTAAGTGGAGACAAAAAATGATAAAAATGAACAAATAATAAAGTGTATTTATTCATAATCCAAAAATAAAAAGAGCAGGGAAGATAATTCACAGTAAAGAAGATAAGAGTTACAATTTTGAACCAAAAACAAGCAAATGGAAGAGGTAACGGTGGCTACTGGTTTAAATGTGCTTTTTACACTGTTGTTTAGGCTCCCCATCCAACATTTGAAAATGGACTACATTTTTACAGTTTACATTTATTCTCTCACATGGAAAGATAATTCTGGAATGATTCCACCTTTTTAATATTTTGGGCATAATAATACAGTTGCCTTGAAAGTCCGGAGTTTGATAGCTAGATGATTTCTAAAATATGGCATGATGAATTAGTTATCTGGTGTGACAGTAATTTTTAGCCATTGCTCTAAACTGAAGTGAACAAAATCCTGGCAATTATCCATCACACAGTATGTAGCCCACATAGTTATGGCCCAAACTTTACTTTGGAGATTAATTAACAATGGATTATCCCTCCCCTTCTTGTATTAGGTGGACTCAGCTTAGATCACCAATTGGTACTCAAAGTGGTATAGGTGTAGATTAGAATCTATTTGGTACACCACACTGATCATTAATAAATGCTGTTCTTATAGCCAGCATAAAGGTACACTTCCTGGTGCTTCTACATTAGCAAATGGTACATGTCTCAATCTGCCTAACTTAATAATTTATACATAGTAACTAAATGACTAGTACATGCAATGAAACTATAAACTAAGCAAGAATTAAGCTTTTAGGATTAAGGTTTTATATAAAAAGAAAAGTTCCATTTTTTCTGTTTAATTGGTGGAATTTCATAGCCTTGTCTCTAATTTATTTCCAACACACAAGACAAATGTATTTATGATATAAGGATCCACAGAAAGTTGTTGTTGGACCAAACTCATAAAGTATGTATTTTTCTGTGGTGTGGTAACCAAATGACAACAGAAAAGCAAGCAGTTTAATTATATTAAGAACTACTACAAAGCATTAGTTTCACTGGGTTTACATGAATTCTCATTAGTGTACCATGGAAAATCCTTTATTATGCAATATTCATAATTATTTAGGGTTGACTTTTATTTTACTGTCTTTTGAAACAACAGTTACAAACAAGGCGTTACGATATTTCTTCTAACAAAACGGAATGTGTAAGATCTTCAGTGCTAATGCAAATATCATTCAAAAATGTTTTGTCTACTCTACTGCATTACTTTGTGTGCTTTTTTGTTTGCTTCTGCTTGTACCCTGTTCTGGGGCTTAAACTTTGAGCCTATGTGCTGTTTCTGAGCTTTTTTGCTTCATGTTAGCACTCTACCACTTGGTTTCCACTTCTGGCTTCTTTAGTGCTTAATTGGATATAAGAATCTCATGGGCTTTCTTGCCCAGGCTGGTTTTGAACCACGCACCTCAGATCTTAGCCTCCTGAGCAGATAGGATTATAGGCATGATTCATTGGCTCCCAGCTACTGTATGCTTTTAGTATGTTAGTACAGTCCAACATATATTTTTTGAAATTCTTTGTTTTGTCATATATATTAGAAAAATTGAAGTTTTAAAGGAATAGCATAAAATAAAACTTTGTATAAAAAACTAACTATCACATATTTCTGACAAGACATAATTAGTTAACATTTATCAAGATTCTATACATTTAATAACTAGGAGTTTGATTTACTAAAAATGTTAGAGAAATGGTTGCTTAATTATACAGGAGAGACTAAAGGAAGAAATCTATCTGGTACAAAAATATCATAATGAAAGCTTTTACTTTGTATAACTAATGTGAAAACAAAGTAAAATAAAAAATAAAATGTATATTTGATGGAGTAAGAAACCTATTCTTTAGTATGTAGAAAAATCATGAAGTAATACTGTCTAAAATAATGGTTGGATTATGAGAAGTTCCTAAAGGAGTTAAAGGGAGGGGTGAGAAGAAAGAGGTTGGAAAGGGGACTATTGATTTTTTTTTTCATTTTTTTTAAATTTTATTTTATTTTATTTGAGAACATACTGTACAGAGGGGCTACAATTACATGGGCAGGATAATGCATACATTTCTTACCAAGCATTGCAGCCTCCTCCTTTGTTTACCCTTCACCTAAGACATCTGTACTATTTTTTAAGCTGGTAAGATTTCACAATGTGTTGCCTCAAAAATGCAGGTATTAGCCAGGCGCTGGTGGCTCACGCTTGTAATCCTAGCTACTCAGGAGGCTGAGATCTGAGGATTGTGGTTCAAAGCCAACCCACTCAGGAAAATTCCTAGAGACTCTTATCTCCAATTAACTAACAGAAAACCGGAAGTGGCGCTGCGGCTCAAGTAGTAGAGTGCTAACCCTGAGCTGAAAAGCTGAGGGACAGCACCAAGGCCCAGAGTTCAAGCCCCACGACTGACCAAAAAGAAAAAAAAAAAAGCAGGTGTTAATAAAAGAACTAGTGCCGTGGGCTGGGAAGGTGGCTCAGTGGTAGAGCGCTTGCTTTGCATGCATGAGGCCCTGGGTTCGATTCCTCAGCACCACATAAGCAAAAAGAAAAAAAGCCGGAGGTGGTGCTGTGGCTCAAGTGGTAGAGCACTAGCCTTGAGCTGAAGAGCTAGGGACAGCGCCCAAGCCCAGAGTTCAGGCCCCACGACCAGACAACCCCCCCCCCAAAAAAAGAGCTAGTGCTCTTAAGAGATGATTGGGCCATGATTGGTCCTCCATTGTGAACAGGGCTTTGTATTCTTATAAAATTGATTTGATAGAAGGAGTTTAGTCTCTTTGCTGTTGTGTCTTCTCCACATGAGGACACCGAAAGATAATCCTCACTAAAACTCAGATGATAGTGCCTAGATCTCACTCTTTCCAGCATCTGGGAAGAGTTAAGTGTTCCGCTCTTTACAAATTATCCAGTGTTAGGTATCTGCTATAGCAATACAAATCCCATAGGTACATATGTGTGTATATGTAAACATACATACATGTGTATATGTAATGTGTATATACATATATGTATATGTAATATGTATACACACAAGTAATATACATACACGTGTATTTCTGAGAAACATTAAAAATTGGAAGTGATTCTGGGCAGCTTGTTATGATAATTATGATGCAAAACATACTTAAAATTTTTGATTTGTGGTTGAAGATATTGTTTAGGCATCTTTCTATGCTGAGTGCTGTAGAAACAATTTTCAAAGAAATGAAGAAAATAGGAAAATCAGGAACAAGATAGGAACAATTTCCTATTCACAAAGAACAGAAGACAATGCTGTTGCCTTTTCATCCTTGATTTATATTGCTTGGAGTTTTATTGGGGATGAGGGGGACATAATGTGAGTAGACATATGTTATCTTTTATTATATGTTTGAGATAAACTATGCTTGATCATCATGGGTGATCTTTTTAATAGACATTGAATCATATTTGTTGATATATGTAGGATATTTACATCTATGTTCTACTTTGATATTTTATCTATATTTTAATTCTAAAATATTATTTGCTGCTTTGTATTTGTCAAATTTAAATATCAGGATTAATTTGCCTTTTCAACATGAATTGGCATCAAACTGTTTTTTTAAATGTTCTGAAGAAGTTCATACAATATGGTCTACTCATATGGTGGAAATTCAATGATTTAATCATTGAAAGTTAAAATATGCAGTAACAAAACTGAATACACAAAGACAATTTTTGGAAAAAATTATGGTCAGTGTTCTTTTTATATTCTCTACATCTATTTTCTTCATTTAAGGTTTTCAGAACACTTCATTTCATTGCAATATTTAATCTTACCCATTTCCATTTTCACAGACTTAGAAAAAAAGGTTGTAGCTGTGACACACACATCTAAGAGACCCCAAAAATATATGTTTCTGTAATTCCTGGTAAAAGGACTATAGCCAGGCAGATGGCATCCCATCTATATGTGTTTCCTACTCTCCTTGATCTCATGAAGTATCAAATTCTTAGTATAGAAACAGAGATGAGATATATGCTATTTCTAGGTCTTGGTTTTAAGAGTTGCTCTATAATGACAATGAATAGGATAAGGAAGAAATCAGGAGAATAATTTCACTTACAATTGCCTTTAAAGGAAATTATTAGGTATAAAGTTAACCACAGAGGGAGAAGACCTCTATAATGGAAATCAATGGCAAGAAAAAAATATTTTTTTTGTCGGTCGTGGGGAAATCAATAAAATTTTAAATAAAATGGAAAAAAATTAGAGACTCAAATTTAAAAATTTTTTACTAATTCTAGGTGTAAAATGATATGGTGTGTTTTATCCAAAGTTCAGATGGAATAAATTCATTATTCTGTAAAAGAATTGATGAAAGAAATCTAAGAAGACATGAAAAGGTAGAAAAGACATCTCATGCTTATGGATTTACACAATTTTCATCATGAAAATAGCTATACTGCTGAGAGTAATCTATAGGTTTCATGTAATTCTCATCAAAGTCCCAATGTCATTCTTTGTAGAGAGAGAAAAAAATCAACTTTAAAATTCTTAGCTGGGGGCTGGTGGCTCATCCCTATAATCCTAGCTACTCAGGAGGTTCAGATCTGAGGATCAAGGTCCACAGTCACCCCAGGCAGAAAAGTCCATGTGACTCTTATCTCCAGTTAACCAACAAAAAGCCAGAAGTGAAGCCACAGCTCAAGTGGTAGAGCACTAGCCTTGAATAAAGTATCTCACAGATAGTTCCCAGACCCTGAGTTCAAACCCTACCAAAACAAAAAAACAAAACAAAAACGAACATATGGAAGCATAAAGACCCCAAACAGCAAAAGTAAATCTTAAACAAAAAATGAAGAAACTAACAGTAATAATGGAGGTATCACATATCGAATTTCAAATTATACTACAGAGTAATAGTAACAAAAATCAGCATGGTACTGGGACTACATCATTATCTTTGCCATGAATTGACAGAAGTTTACTTTTTCTGTTTTACTAATATAGTTACTTTTAATACATAAAGTATTTCCAATCTTCTGAATTTAAAATTTATTATTCTTTCAAACTTGTTAAATTAGTAACTAACACTTTTTTCTTTTTATTACAATGCAGTATACATACACAATAAAGTTTTTTAAAGAACAAAATTAATCATCTCCAGGAAAATGGCTGCAACTGAAAATCATCACATCATATAAAATAAGCCAGATATAGAAAGGCGAGTATCACATGAAAGTAGAAGAGCGACTATTTGGGAAGAGAAAAGGGATCAGTATGATCTCTGTGATCAGATATGATCACAACATACCATAAACATGTATGAAAATGTCACCATGAAACGCATTAAAATATATAAAACAAAAACGTGAATTCTGGTAGCTCACACTTATAATCCTAGCTACAAGAAAGGCTGAAATCAGAAGGATCACAGTTTAAAGTCATCCTGGGAAGAATAATCCAAGAGATTATCTCTTCAATTAACCAGCAAAACACTGAGCTGGAGGCATGGCTCAGTGGTAGAGTACCAGATGTGAGCAAAAAGACCAAGCAAGTGTGATGCCCTGAGTTAAAACATTTCAGAAAAAAAGTGTATCCACACAAACACACACAAGTACATAGATGGGTACACACACACACACACACACACACACACACACACACACACACACACACACACACACACACACACACACACACACACACACACACACACACCAGAAACAAAAAGAATCCAGTTCAATAAAATAAGATAGGAAACATTTTTTTAGTTTGTACACTATGCCAATACATTTTTTTTCTATTTTAGAAAGTGGTTGTAAACAACCTGGGCATCACATTTTCTGTGGTATTTGTTTACACACTAGTTTGTCTTTAGCATCACATAGTTAATTGCCTTAGGTCACCCTGCTCAGTCACTCAGTTTGGAAAACCAGCATTTATGACCACTGTGCTGCTTTTTTTTTAATCTTTGTGTTGCTTTGGAGTTTTTTTGGTCAGTCTTTAAATTGGAAACATATTTTACGTGTTGCTTTCACAAAATGCTAAATATCCACATTTAACCGTGTAGGCTTCCAAAAGAACAACAGACCCAGAAATAGCACTGAGAACAAAATCAAATAAACAAGAACAAAACATCAGTGAAGAAGTAGCCCATGAAAACATATAAAGTGCCATAGTGTTGGTGATCTAAACATTGTAGCTGCCATTTGTAAGACATCAGACAAAACCCGAGGGAGAGGGTAGGGCTTTAATTAGGTGGCAATATCTACAATTACTTTCTCATATAAAAGCAGAGGAAGCATGACAGACACTAGAAGAAGCTGTTCTTACTAAAATAAAAATACCTATGTATAGGAGAAATGCAAAAGGACCCTGAAAAACAGCAATGATTTCATTTAAAGGAGAAAAGTAGTTCAGGAGGCAGCCTCTGAGTGAGTTGTTAATTTTCTGAGCTGCAGCTGCTGCATTGTATAGAAACCAGGCTCCTTGCATGCTGTAGTTTAATAGCAAAAGGCAGATTATATTTGTTTCAAGAAACACAAGGGATTCGCTTTTAACACACACACACACACACTTAACACACACACACACACACACACACACACACCACACCACACACACACACCAAAACAACTTCTGGGTGATATATCTACCTACATACCAGTACCCCAAATACAACGTGCCTCATTATGCCGGGGTTGTTCTAAGATGTTCACAATCAACTGACTCACACAAAATTTAAACTTACTCAGCAAACAAGTTATTATGAGTTATTAGGAAAAAAATAAACAGCATTATGAAACTTGTTTAAGGTGAAATAAAAAGCTACTTGTGACGTTATATTTTGGGGGAATTCATTATACATCCAGCTCTTGGAAGCTCATTGATGGTCTTTATGTCCATGTCCTAAACCCTAGAACCTATTAATGTGCTGGCTCTAGAAGCCAAGAGCAGCCTATGGCTGATTTATACAACTATGAGAAACTGAGTTATAACAACAAAAGCATCTCCATAGGAGCCCAACAGGCCTCTATCCTGATTTCACCCTTGTGAAACTGGGAACCAAGAAAGGAGGTGCACCCAACTGAGATTTCAAACTTATGGAACTGTGAGATAATAATTTAGATGGTTTTAGCTGCTACATTTGTGGTAATTTGTTACTGGAGTATTTGAAAATGAATATACCTGTACCTCTAATGATGATTTCATTTTAAAAAATATTTTTCAAAGGATACCTACGTACTAAGGAATTCTATAGATCCTTAGATTATTGTACTTGGCCTGGCGTACAGAATGTATTTGCTAATTTTATTATTTTAATTTAATTACCTGTCCTGGTTAAATAAGCAAATAAAAATAAGTCTCAGGTTTATCAAAGTATACCTTTGTGGTTCTTTGGTCTTATTTTGTGGTTCTTTGGTCACTTATTTAAGTGACTTTGAATCATGCTGTATGTGAATGAATTTTTTCCTTTCCAGAGCTAACAGTGGAAATGTTCAGAAAGGGGGAGAATAACAGATATAGCATCTCTTCTGCCAGCCAGCCTCTTAACTGCCTTCTTGTCATCTACAAAGGATTGGCCCCTGAACTGTTAATGAAAGTAACAGCAATTCTATCTAGACTCTAACTAGGCTAGTTTGTAGGACAGGAGAAAATATAAACACAATTGCATAGTTTGGGACTTGGCATTCTGTCAAAATGGCTGATATTTCTATTTTACCTTACACTCTGAGTCAAAGTGAATAGAATTCAGTCTAGTTCTTTTATCAAAAGATGGTCAACTTCTTATTTCAATTTACTTGATCCTCTGCCTCAATTTGTACCAACTAATATCCAAACATCTCAGAGACCAGAGCTAATATGGCATGAGAGTTCTTTCCTTATGGTAATTCAATGAAATAAGTTTGAGATTAGACTTCCATCTCCACATCTTAGTCTTCACCAACTACATATGGCATTCCTTGATGTTGGTAGTTCACCTACCTAGATCTCTACCTATTATTTCTTGCGTTGGCTGCCCTGGTACATAGATCTTTTCCTGCCTGTAGGAAATTTCCAATACTCTTATAATATCCTAATGATGACACTTGCACTTATGTCTTCCTATGGCCTACTACCAGCCCATAAGTTCCTCAAGGCAGCCCTACTTTCTTCAACTTAACTCTCTTTCATCTGCTTACTCGTCAGCTTGCAAGGGACCCTCCACAGAATCCCAGGCAGCACCCCAGCACTTCTATTTAACAAGTTCTTTTAAATATCTTTGTTACAGAGCACACTACCGTCATAGATAGCGTGACTTAAATTTTTGTGTCAGTGTTGTATCTTTCTCATAGAAAGTTAATCATTATATACTTATCTTTTAAAAGTATCATACCTCAATAAAAAGTTTATGTAAATGTCTCAGTTGGGTGTGGTGGCACACACCTGTAATTCTAGCACTCTAAAAGCTGGGTAGGAAAGTTAGATACTCAAGGCAAGCCTAACATACATATTTTATCTCAAAAAAACAAGAAATAAAACAATTTATTTCCCCTTTTTAAAATATTTGAATGCACAAATATTAACATCATAGGAAGAAATTTAAAGTGAACAACTGCTATTTTTTTCTCTTAACATTATCATGAATCTGAAATATGATCAACTAATAAATTGAGAAAAGTTCTTAAATTATACCTAGAACTAATCATTAAATATGCTTAAATAAAAATTTCAATAGGTTTTAATATATAAATTAAAAATTATTTTTACTATATCGCAATATTTATGATGAGTTGCATCAATGAATAATGTTTACAGCTTCATTTAATTCAATTTATTTAGAGCATTCCATATTCCATGAAAGTTGTTATTACAGATAAAGAAGAGAACATGAAAATAGCAGGAACAGAAATATTATCACTTAGCTTTAATATGGTTTAAATCCTAATATTTATAGTAACTATAAAAATTTAATCATACTAAAATGTGAAATCCAGCTAAAAACTGGTTTCCCTATTAAAACAGAGCAGAGGTTTAAAAAAACATCCTGCTAGTGATGTGCCTTCAAAAACAAAAGCAAACTCTTGTAGGACAAAGCTTGAGGCACACTTAGCAAAAAGAATCAACTTTTTTTTGGGGGGGGTGTCCGGTCATGGGGCCTGAACTCTGGGCCTGGGCGCTGTCCCTCAGCTCTTCAGCTCAAGGCTAGTGCTCTACCACTTGAGCCACAGCGCCACTTCCGGCTTTTTTCTTTTTGCTTATGTGGTGCTGAGGAATCGAACCCAGGGCCTCATGCATACAAGGCAAGTGCTCTACCACTGAGCCACTTTCCCAGCCCTAGAATCCACTGTTTTAAAAAAATAGTCTCTACTACTATGCTTTATAGGAGTCACTGATGTTCAGACATGAAATTTGATGAGTTGAGTGCCAGAAGCTCATGCCAGTAGCCTTATGTACACACACACACACACACACACACACACACACACACACACACACACACACACACACACACACACACACACACACACACACACACACACACACACACACACACACACACACACACACACACACACACACACACACACACACACACACACACACACCCTAAACTTGTAAGATAGAAGTCATCATACAAAGGTAGCTAATTGGGGGCTGGGAAGGTGGCTCAGTGGTAGAGTGCTTGCCTTGCATGCATGAGGCCTGGGTTCAAGTCCTCAGCACCACATAAGCAAAAAGAAAAAAGCTGGAAGTGGTGCTGGGGCTCAAGTGGTATAGCGCCAGCCTTGAGGTGAAGAGCACCCAGGCCCAGAGTTCAGGCCCCACAACCGGCCCCCCCCCAAAAAAAAGTAGCTAATTGTTCAAAAAATAAGGAGCTAATGTACAAATACATCTGCCAGGTACAATGGGGCATACCTGCAATCTTAGCTACTTTGAAAGCAGCGACTGAAAAAATTATGGCTTGAGGTCAGCCCAGGCAAAAAGTTTGTGAGATTCCATTTCAACCAATAAAAGCTGGGCATGGTGCCATGTGCCTGTCATCTCAGCTTCATGAGAAATATAAATCAGAGGATCTCTCAATCCAGGCTAGCCTGGGCATAAATACAAGATCATACCCCAAAAATAACTAAAGAAAAAGGACTGGGGGTATGATAGCGTATCTGTCTGGTAGGTGCAAGGTCCTGAATTCAAACCTAAGATACACACACACACACACACACACACACACACACACACACACACATATGTATGTTGTGTGTATACATATATTTCTACATATAAAACCTCATCTATTTTGATGATGATTTATTTCTGGCTAAAATAAATGTTGTGACATTATACAATTAATAAGTATATGCAATCTTAAAGTAGCCTATACTACTTCATATTAAGTACATTATCACATTTCTTGGAGACAAATCAACAGAAGTTAATTTAACTGATGGTTCACTAGTTTCTAAATTGTCTTAAATAGTTTTAAATAACACTAAAGTGGAATATATTATATAACCTCCACATTAACATTCACTCTGATCAACATGAATCAATGATACATACTGTTAAACACAAAAAGTTGACTGATTTGTTTCATTTGAATATTAATCTGATCACTGCAAGATGACCATATAATTTATTGTAATCTGATCACTGCAAGATGGCCATATAATTTATTTGTAAGATCAAATTCATACAGTGGCAGCCAATCACATTTAGCCATTAAGTAAATATGGTTTCAAATACCATTTTAAAAATAAAGCTAATAAATAATCATTCCTTTCACTGTGAAATCACTCATCAGTGATTGTTCAACTAGATCAAATTAGATATTTAAAACAAATAAAATTTGAGGCCAAAAGAAACAGATACAAAAATAGTCTCTTCATAATAAAAAAGTATTTTATAAGCAAGTTATTGAACTCAGGCATTGTCTCTGAGCTTTTTGCTCAAGGCTCACACTCTACCACTTGGAGCCACAGCTCCACTTTCAGTTTTTGAGTGGTTAATTGGAGATAAGAGTTTCATGGGAATTTTTCTGTCTGGGTTGGCTTTGAACCACTATCTTCAGATCTCAGATTTCTGAGTCACTATGATTACAGGCATGTATAATAATCTTTAATGTATTTAAATACTACAAAAATATATAGCAGAATTGACAAAATAATAAAAAATTAATTAATAATCACAGTGAGCAATGAAGAGAATTAGATTTGTCATTCTAATTAACAACATTGATTTAATGGAAACTTACAAAGTCCTGTTTTCACACACAGAAAATACCTATTCTTTCAAGTAGATCTTTTTCTCTAAATATTTACCATGCCAAGGAGGGGAACGACTCTATAAATATTCACACAGTGAGACCAAATAAGGAAATTTTTAGGAAAGGATCACATGATCACTTATTGAAGTTTATCAAAATGAACTCCAAGAAATGGAAACAAGGTTTGTTGTTATTTTGCTTTTTTTCCCCTCTTTTGTTGATGTTTTTGATTTCTGTACATTTTGCCTTGTATGTAAGTTTAGCTGTTTGGGAAGGATAAGGGGGAGCACAGAAATTGTGGGACAAAGGGTGAACAAATGCAGCCATGATACTCTCTAGACACTATGTTGAAAATGAACTATATGCTGGGCTCTGGTGGCTCTCGCCTGTAATCCTAGCTACTCAGGAGGCTGAAATCTGAGGAATGAGGTTCCAATCCAGCTCAAGCAGCCCAAGACTCTTATCTCCAATAAACTACTCAGCAAAAGCTGGCAGTGGCGCTGTGGCTCAAGTGGTACAGCACTAAACTTGAGCACAGAAAGGCTCAGAGACAGAGCACAGGTCCTGTGTTAAAGCTACAGGACCAGAAACAAAAATGTGGAGGAGGGATGTCAGGAAGAAAAAACGGAGAAAAGGAGGGAAGAGGTGACACTGTTAAAAAAAAATGTACTTATTACCTGACTTACATAACTATAATCTCTCTGTACATCACCTTTACAATAAAAAATAAAAGATAGATGCTGTATAATTGAATATATTAATATAGAGTGATAAAAATGTATAGTTGTGAGGCAAATCCATGCAATGTGTATCCTAACTCCTTAAACTTCAATGAAATGAAAAGTAAATATCTCAGAACAAAATAAACCCTATCCTGGTTGCAGGAGAAGTTATCATAAATGGTAGTGATCTGTCTCAGTTAAAAAAAATGTAATTTGCACACTTGTGAGAAATATGGGGATTTATGCCTAAGCAAAAGCACTGTCACTATTTTGCATACATTAGTACCTTTACGGAGTTCACATAAGTTGGAGCAGGCTCAGCTCTCTCCCAAATATCCAGTTGACCAATAGAAAACAACTTATTATAAGAGCTGTCGGCATTCACAATAAGGAGAAAATAACCAAATGGAAGACAGTCTTGGCAAGGCTAAATCAGCTTTTTTAAGGTTCACATTAGCATAACTACATGCATGCATACATACAAAGAAAGCACTGATTTTGAAAGTAAGTAGATGGAAAATTATACCCTCCGTGACCATCAAGAGAAAAAGGTTGTATAACATGCCGTAAGACTACTGATGGAAATTCTTCATTACCAAGATATATATGACTCAATGAGTGACAGAAGTATTCTATATCTCTATGCATCATCAATAACATGGTGAACATGATTATTTCTCTGACAGTAAAAAGAAAAAGAAAAAAGAAAAAGAAGGGACTACGAAAAACTGACAGCAGCAGTATCAATATGGAAAATAGCCTAGGCTGGGTGGTAGAAGTCATGGTACAGAAAAGCAAAAGCAAGACAAAGGCAAAAGAGAAATGACCAAGTCAAGTTTCAGACAATATAGTTTCAAAAAACTGGACAAATACAGATCTGTGTGACATGGATCCATTATTAAAACTCTATAATGTCATTTATAGAATTAACAAGGATATGAAAAATGTAGAAACTAATAGCAATTATTCTGTGCAGCTGTAAGAGGATGCAATGGGTTAATTTAGATAAAGCAATCAGAATAGTATAGCATAAAGCATAGGATTAATAAATTTAAGTTATTACTATTAGCACTATTTATATCAAGTTCAAGTTTATATATAATGAGATGAGTTTTGGAATCCATTCAAAAATATACATTAACACATGGGTGAAAGGACATGATAGATAAATACCTTTGATATTTCTGATATTCTTGCCCCAGTACTACTGTCACAAGCAAGATTTTTTCATCTTTCATATAGATTAGATTGCTTGAACAGCCTTGTTTGTCTTTCCTCTATTTATTTTCCCATAAGTTTATACTTTTAGCTGTCAATAGTTGGTTTTCTCTTTTCTTTTCTCTCCCTCCCACCCCTACCCCCCCCCCCGCCCCCCAGTTATGGGGCTTGAACTCTGAGCCTGGGCGCTGACCCTTAGCTCTTCAGCTCAAGGCTAGCACTCTACTACTTGAGCCACAGGAACACTTTCAGTTTTCTGGTGGTTTACTGGAGGGAGATAAGAGTCTCACAGACTTTTCTGCCCAGGCTGCCTTTGAGTAGTCAGGATTACAGGGGTGAGCCACAGGCACCTGGCAACTTTTTGTTTGTTTTTTTTTCCAAGATGGTGCTGAGGATTGAACTCAGAGACTGGGCACTGCTCCCCAGCTTTTTTGCTCAAGGCTAGCACTCTATCACTTGAGCCACAGCTCCATTTCTGGCTTTTTGGTGGTTAAGTGGAGATAAGAGTCTCACACACTTTTCTGATGAGCTGGATTTGAACTGTGATCCTCACATCTCAGCCTCCTGAGTATCTAGGATTACAAGGCATCAGATACCAGTGACCTGAAATAGGTAACATTTTACAGGCACAAATGTAGTAGTATCACTTCAAGTGGAACCTAAAGAAACATCTCCCACTTCTTATAGGAGGAAGTGAACACTAGTCTAAATAGTGAAGTGTATACCTTACTATAATCTCTTGTATTTTTCTTTATCTCAAGTCATTGAAGTTCTCAGTTGAAGGAACTTTGACTTATTAAATGATGAATCTGTACCTACATGCATGGTAGGTGTTAAAAATGTTCCTATTGAATGGGAGGACTATCCATGCTGAACTTCAAACTCTACTACAGAGCTATAATAACAAAGACAGCATGGTACTGGCACAAAAACAGACCCAAAGACCAATGGAACAGAATAGAAGATCCAGAAATAAATCCACAGGCCTACAGCTAGCTGATATTCGATAAAGGAGCCAAAGACATACAATGGAAGAAACACAGCCTCTTCAACCGCTGGTGCTGGGAAAACTGGGCAGCCACATGCAGAAAACTAAAAGTGGACCCCAGTCTATCACCATGCACCAACATCAACTCAAAATGGATTAAAGACCTTAACATTAAACCTGAATCTCTGAAACTACTGCAGGACAGAGTAGGAGAGACACTTGAACTAATAGGCACAGGAAGGAACTTCCTGAACAGAGTCCCAGGGTCACAACAAATTGGAGAGAGACTCAACAAATGGGACTACATTAAAATAAAAAGCTTCTGCACAGATAAAGCTATCGCAACCAAGCTAGAAAGACAACCAACTAATTGGGAAAAAATATTTACCAGCAATATATCAGAAAAGGGGTTAACATCCTGTATATACAGGGAACTCAAGAAACTAATCCCTCCCAAACCTAACAAACAAATTACTAAATGGGCAAGGGAACTAAAGAGGGACTTCTCAAATGAAGCAATAAAAATGGCAAAGAAACACATGAGGAAATGTTCATCATACCTGGTGGTGAAGGAAATGCAAATAAAGACAACCCTGAGATACCACCTTATCCCAGTCAGGATGTCCTACATCCACAAATCAGCCAACGACAAATGCTGGAGGGGATGTGGAGAAAGAGGAACCCTATTACAATGCTGGTGGGAATGTACACTTATACAACCACTTTGGAAAGCAGTCTGGAGGGTCCTTAGAAAGCTAAAGATTGACCTCCCTTACAACCCAGTCATACCACTTCTAGGCATCTACCCTGAACAACAGGAACCAATACACAAGGATACGTGCAGCACTGTTCACAATAGCTAGGATATGGTAACAACCCAGATGCCCCACCACAGATGAATGGATCCAAAAATTGTGGTATCTATACACAATGGAATATTATGCAGCCGTTAGAAATGACAAAATAATGGCATTTGCAGGGAAATGGATGGAGCTAGAAGGAATCATGTTGAGCGAGGTAAGCCAAGAGCGAAGAGACAAACGGTACATGGTCTCCCTGATAAGTGGATGCTAATTCCAAAATGTTAGATTATACAACAAAACTAACAGGACTTAAGAAACAAAGAACTCCCACTCATCTGGTCAAATCACTACTAAATATCCCCATGCTGCTGATCACATGTATGGTGTATATGTGTACACCGTTATATGTTATAGACTGTGATAGACAATTTGCTCCAGGAAAGTTAGAATGAACTTGTGACTTTAAATGTACATCATTATTCCACAATACTGTGAAATTCTGGAAATTATGTAATCACTTAATCACAATCAAAAAAAAAAAGAACCTCGGTGAAGGTAGGGAGGGAAGGGATAGTAGGGGGAAAACAATGGAGGGGGTAACAATGCTCAATAGGAAGTGTACTCATTACCTTACTACCTTACTCATGTAACTGTCACCCTCTGTATAGTATCTTTACAATAAAAAAAATTAAACAATAAAAAAATGTTCCTATTGAAAGCTATAAAAACATATACTTTCATAACTGTGCAGGACAAAAGAAACACATCAGAAATTACTTAGGGTTGAAGCAGTGCATTTATTATTTATTAAGATGGTTTCAGGGGGCTAGGAAGGTGGCTCAGTGGTAGAGCGCTTGCCTTGCATGCATGAGGCCCTGGGTTTGATTCCTCAGTACCACATAAGCAAAAAGAAAAAGAAAAAAGCCAGAAGTGGCACTATGGCTCAAGTGGTAGAGCGCTAGCCTTGAGCTGAAAAACTGAGGGACAGTGCCCAGGCCCAGAGTTCAGGCCCCATGACTGTACGCAAAGAAGAAGAAAAAAAGATGGTTTCAGTTTTCTCTGTCAAGAATATATAAATTTATCAGTTGTAATGGAGAAAAAATGAGATCGAGAGTATTTGGAAGGAAGACTAATTTAAAACCAACTCCATGGAAAGAAAATTATCAATTAATTAATGAATGAAGAGTACTATATTATGTTTATATTGAAAATGTAAAAACTGTATGATGACTCAGTGTGTAGTGCACTACTATAAAAAGGATTAATTTTTACTTAAAAACTATTACCTTCAAGCTATAACTTTGTTGGTTTAAAATTCTAGTAACTTGATTAATCAGTGTACATATATGCAGTCCATACCAGGCATAATTTTCTAAGTCTGAATATTTTCTCCAATGAAAATTATATTTAAAATCTAAATCAATCACTAATAAAAACTTAACAAACGGTATGCCCAATAGTAGAAACAAAATGGAATATTAAAAAACTAAAAGTTAAAGAATTTTTAAAATGACAAAAACAATAATAATAAGCCACATTCTAATGGCTCATGCCTGAAATCCTAGCTATGGAGAAGTTTGAGATCTAGAAAGGGAGACTCCATTCTCAATTAACGAGCAAAATGTTGGATTAGATGGTAGAGTGCTAGCTATGAGAAAAATTGCTGAATGCGAGCACGAGATCCTGAGTTCAATCCTCAGTAATTCCCTGCTGCATAAAAATTAAAAAGAGGATGAAAGTATTAAATGAGATAAACAAAAAAAACTACAAAGATTTAGAATTCAAATAAAATTTATAAACATAAATAAACACTGTAATTAAAGGCATAGATTTGGAGGTAATAAAACAAGAAGCAATCCATGCTGTTCTGAGAAGCATAGCTTTACAAAAAAATACAAACTCAAGATAAAAGCAAAAAAGCAAAAAAAAAAAAAAACATAGACCAGCAGATATCATAAGAAAGCCAGAGGGCCTTTGTAAGTACCAGATAAATTTCGGACAAATAACAAAGGAAGGAAGTTTTATAATAATAAAATAGTTAACAGATAAAAATAAGAAAACAGCAGGGCTCTGGTGGCTCATGCCTGTAATCCTAGCTACTCAGGAGGCTGAGATCTGAAGATTTCGGTTCAAAGCCTGCCCAGGCAGGAAAGTCCATGAGACTCTTTTTTTTTTTTTTTTAAATTTTATTTTATTTTATTTGAGAACATACTGAGACTCTTATCTCCAATAAACCACCAGAAAACTGGAAGTGGCGCTGTGGCTCAAGTGGTAGAGAGCTAGCCTTGAGCTGAAGAGCTGAGGGACAGCGCCCAGGCCTAGAGTTCAAGCCCCACAACAGAAAGGAAAGGGGAAGGGGAAAAGGGGAAAGGGGAAAGGGGAGGGGAAAGGGGAGGGGAAAGGGGAGGGGAAAGGGGAGGGGAAAGGGGAAAGGGGAGGGGAAAGGGGAGGGGAAAGGGGAAAGGGGAGGGGAAAGGGGAGGGGAAAGGGGAGGGGAAAGGGGAGGGGAAAGGGGAAAGGGGAGGGGAAAGGGGAGGGGAAAGGGGAGGGGAAAGGGGAGGGGAAAGGGGAGGGGAAAGGAAAGGAAAGGAAAGGAAAGGAAAGGAAAGGAGAGGAGAGGAAAGGAAAGGAAAGGAGAGGAAAGGAAAGGAAGAAAGAAGAAAACAGTCTGAAATAGTAACTTACGAAGTATTAGGTAAAAGATAAAACAAACCAAGTGTAAAATTAAGGAAACATGTCACCATGAGGTGTCTAGTATATGGTGTATGTCTGTAATTCTAGCTACAGAGTGGGAATCAGGAGGATCATGATTTAAAGCTTGCCTAGACCAAAGTATAAACCTCTATCTAAAAACAAAAACTAAGGTAAAAGGGGGTAGTGTGTGGTTCCAGTAGTAGAACTCTTGCCTAGCACGCAACAAGCTCTCAGTTCAATTCACCCACTCAAATTACATTGAACACAATAATGGAAATATAGCACAATGTATCAGATGGAGCTAAAACACTGCTACAAGGATAATGCCATGAAATCTTACAAAATAAAGGATAATTCTAAGAAAACCAATGACCACTGGCTACGGTGGCTCATACCTACCATCACAAATACAAAACAGATTGGGACAATCATGATTCAAGGCCAACATAGGCAAAAAGTTAATGAGACTACATTTTAACAATTAAGCTAAATATGGTGGTGTGCACCTGTGATAACAGCTACAAGGGAGGAATATGGTCCAAGCTCAAGTACAGCGAAAAGTGAAACATTATCTGAAAATGACATAGGAAGCATAAATACCAAGGTATGCTCAATTGGCAGAGCACTTACCAAGCAAATACAAAACAAGTAGTCCCTGAGTTCAAACTCAAGGTCCACATTAAAAAAAAAAAAAAAGGAAAAGAAAAATCAATGGTCAGTAGGATGTGACGGCACAGGTTTATAATCCCAGCACTGGGAAGGTGGAATTAGGGGTAAAGCAACATCAAGGCCCATCTGGACTATATAACTCTTCTCAATAAAATTAAAAAGGCAAATGACAAAAAATTCTAGGATAAAAAGCTACAAAAAGATAACAAATTAACAAGGGGGATGAGGAATAGGAATGAGAGTAAAGAGAATGTGTGGGGGTATGTGCATGACAATGAATATTAATATAACTAAAAGGCACACTCATTGAGCAGTCACTAAAACTGATAAACCAGACTGAAGAAAATGAAGGAGAGAAGATACTAATTAATTTTATCAAGGCAGAATCAGAGGTTATCAATATTTACCTTCCTGAAATGAGAAGAAAATGTTATGAGTAACTTTATGCCAGTGTGGTAACATGAATGAAATACACAAATATCTTTTTTTAATTTAATTTTATTTTTTTATTGTGAAAATACTGTATAGAGGGGTTACAATTACATGGGCAAGATAATGAGTACATTTCTTATCAAGCATTGTAGCCTCCTCCTTTGTTTCCCCTTCCCATCCCATTCCCCCCCTGCCCCAAATCCTCCCCACCCCCCCGACCAAAGTTGCAAAGTTCGTTTTCGACATACAACTAAAGGTTGTTTTCTTTTTCTTTTTCTTTTTCTTTTTTTTTTGGGGGGGTCCGGTCGTGGGGCCTGAACTCTGGCCCTGGGTGCTGTCCCTCAGCTCTTCAGCTCAAGGCTAGAGCTCTACCACTTGAGCCACAGGGCCACTCCTGGCTTTTTTCTTTTTGCTTATGTGGTGCTGAGGAATCAAACCCAGGGCCTCAGGCATGCAAGGCAAGTGCTCTACCACTGAGCCACCTTCCCAGCCCCGAAATACACAAATATCTTGAGAGAGAAAAATAATGACCAAATTTAGTCACTATTGAAAGATATAGAATATCTCTACATTTAATAAATTATTAAGATTCTGGAGGGGATGTGGCCAAAAGGGAACCCTACTGCATTGTTGGTGGGAGTATAAACTTGTTCAACTACTCTGCAAAGCAGTATCAAGGTTCCTCAAAAGACTAAACATAGAGCTCCACTATGACCCAGCAACCCCACTTAGGCATTTACCCAAATGGTCACAAACAAGGCCATACTAAAGCTACCAGCACAACTATGTTTATCGCAGCATTATTCACCATAGCTAAGATATGGTACCAACCCAGATTCCCCTCAGTAGATGAATGGATCAAGAAAATGTGATACACACACACACACACACACACACACACACACACACACACACACACACACACACACAATGGAATTCCCATCCTTCCATCAGAAAGAATGACACCACCCCACTTGTTAGGAAATGAAAAGATTTGGAAAAAATTATATTAAGTGAAGTAATCCAGACCCAAAGACACATAGGTCCCATAGTTTCCCTTATCTGCAATAACTAGTATATGTCTAGGACAAACAGAAGAGGTCAAAAGCTATGTACATATAACCATATAACCTGATGCTAAGTGAAATGAACCCCAAGATAGGGACACAAGAGATTTTATCTTCCTTGTTGTTCTTTTTAATGTACTTACAATGTACTATGTGATTATTTTTTGTTTCTTTGTGTTCTTTCCCGGTTGTCACTGTATTTGATTCCAGTGTCCTGCATTTTGTATATACATTTTTTAATTTGGGGAGGGGAAGGGAAATAACAAAATGCTGAAATAAGGATACAGGATGACCCATTGTAACAATGAGATGTACTGGACAGTATGTTGAAAATGAACTTTACAACTTTGCAGGGTGGGGGGAAGGGAGGAGTTGGGGATGGTAGGGGAAAAACAAACGTCGGGGGAACAATGCTGGATAGGAAATGTACTCATTACCTTGCTCAGGTAACTGTAACCCCTCTGTACAGTATCTTTACAATAAAAATATATTAATAAAATAAAATAAATTATTATAAAAAGATTTTTCACCAACAAAACTTTAAAACTATATAATAATTCACTACTCAATTAATGAGTTCAGAATTACTATGGTAGGTAGTAAAGCCAGGGGTGAAAGTGATAGAGATATAATGTATTCATAAACTGTTTGTTGAATGGTAACTCCCTCATAAACTATTTAAAGATAATAAAAGTATTTTTAATTGCACAAGAGAAAACATACATCATTATCTATCATAAATTTGACACAAATATTTGATATAGCATCAGTTAAATTAGAACCCAACAGGTGCAGTTGGCCATGTAAGGAACTTGAAAGTTACCATTCTACCCTAACAAAAAGTAAAAAGCTAGGTGAGCTGAAAAAAAAATCAATGATTCATCTTACATCTGTAAGAGGGGTCAGGTCACTGGACAAACCACTGCCTACAAATTAGAGACAAACAGGTAGACCAGAAAATCACAAGTCATCAACATAAAGCAACAACAATGAAAAAAGCCACTCGCAAAACCATTCAGTTGAACCAGTACAAGGGTAGAAAAACCTCCAATATTACTGACAAATTTCTGAAGGTTAAGGTGGGCAAGATGGAGTCAAAGATTCCAGGAAAGCCCAGTCATAGGTATTTCTCAACTATGTGAGTTTTGTCTCTGGAAACTTGGCTGGGTTCTTACAGAAGTCTGATTGCTTCTGGAAGGAGGAATGGGGAAAGAACCATTTTGAACTATGGTTCCCTTCTTAACGAAGTGTATCATCAATCTATTTAACGTGTGTGTGTGTGTGTGTGTGTGTGTGTGTGTGTGTGTGTGTGTGTGTGTGTGTGTGTGTGTGTGTGTGTGTGTGTGTGTGTGTGTGTCAGAGCCCAGTTAACTGAGGTAAGAGAAATATTTTTTATCCAGATCACCCAAACTAACCTGTCCACATAAAGGGTGGCAGTGAGAGGAACTAAGAAGCCTCTTGGAGTTCAGTCCAAAGACATAGGCTCACTACAAGAATGAAATGTAGGGGCTGGGAAGGTGACTCAGTGGTAGAGTGCTTGCCTTGCAAGCTTGAGGCCCTGGGTTCAATTCCTCAGCACCACATAAGAAAAAAGCCAGAAGTGGCACTGTGGCTCAAGTGGTAGAGTGCTAGCCTTGAGCTGAAGAGCTGAGGGACAGCGCCCAGGCCCAGAGTTCAGGCCCCATGACCGGACCCAAAAAAAAAAAAAAAAAAGAATGAAATGTAATCACAAGACCATAGGTACTCACTCTCTGTTGTAATGTGGCTACTACATTACTAGACACCTATTTATACCAGCTCCATTTATCTAGTGTATTAAATCTATCTATCAAGAAAAAATTACCTTGAAACAGAAATGGCTTTAATTATTTTAATTTTAGACTAAACATATGTAAGGGGAAAAATTCTCTGAGTTTGAGGATATGACAACAGAAAGTGAAAAAGCAAAGAGAAAAAAAATATCCAAAACGGTGGGGCTGGGAAGGTGGCTCAGTGGTAGAGCGCTTGCCTTGCATGCATGAGGCCCTGGGTTCGATTCCTCAGCACCACATAAGCAAAAAGAAAAAAGCTGGAAGTGGCGCTGTGGCTCAAGTGGTAGAGAGCTAGCCTTGAGCTCTAGAGCTGAGGGACATGAGGGACAGAGCCCAGGCCCAGAGTTTAGGCTCCACGACTGGACACCCCCCCAAAAAAAATCCAAGATCTGTGGACAACTATAAAAAGTATAATATATATATATATATAAATGATATAAGAAACAGAAGAAGGAAGAAACAGAAGCAATATTGGGACAATAAGAACTAAATACTTGAGCCAGACCTCCAGCTCAACATTTTGGTCATTCACTGGAGGTGGAGGTTAAGAAGGCTTATCTTCCCAAGCTGGCTTTGAACCTCCATCCTCTAGTTCACAGCTTGGATCCAGCATGCTACATAATTCTGTTCTAGAATGCATGTTTTCTGAGAATTGGAAACATTCAAATCTCCAAGAAAGGTGCTCTTTTCTTTTTAATCTCTGGTTTCTTTCAAGATTTTTTTTCTTTACCTCTGTTTTCTGTAATTGAAATAGTGGTTTTGTTTGTTTCTGTTCTTTGTGTTTCCTGTTTTATATGTCCTAACTATATGTATGGTATAGTTATACAAAAATGTTTGTTTTATTTATCCTCAAATTCAAATTAATCTAGGTCTTACTGTACATGTATTACATATTTTAAAATTTGTCAGCCTTAAAGTATAGGCAAACCGTGATGAGTAGAAGAGGTGAGAGGTTATTGAGGTACTTCTCCCTTCTCATAGCTCCAATCATTTGGTTGGGCATTACCTTCAATATTCAATCAGTATGTGAAGAACAACAGAGCATACTGTGTCATATATTTATGGACTAGTGCTGGAAGCATCGTATTACTTCCAGCTATGTCATATTTGACATAACTGTGCCACACAACTAACATAAGGAGAGCTGGTAAATGTAGTATATCTTATGTCCAAGAAGAAACATGTATAAAGAACATCCAGCACCTACCAGATTCCCTTGTTTGTTCACCAACGCAATGACATTATTGCTATTGATTTTACTTCATTTTTTTCCTGAACAATGGGCTTTATGATCATGTAATATTTAGGATAGGCTGGTACTATAAATTTTCCGTTGCTTCTCTGAAATACAAATTTTATTAAGCATCTTATATTTTATCTGACAATCACAATTATTGTAGACTGTGACATAAACAAGAAATAAACTTTATTGTATTAGAACATTGAGACGGGGTGGATTTCACAACCACTTGCCTACATTAATACAAAACAAAGTATTATTTTAGGCTAGACATGCCTTTAATCCCAGCACTTAAGTGGTGGAAGATTAAAAGTTTAAGGGCAGCCTGGGCTATATAACAAGTTCGAGATCAATTTGGGCCACAGAGAAAAGCCCTGTTTAAAAAAATGTATTTTATACCAAATTTCAAACTCTACTACAAAGCCATAGTAATCAAAACAGTTTGGTACTGGCACAAGAACAGACCTGAGGACCAATGGAATAGAACTGAAGAGCTAGAAATGAACCCACAGACTGATAGCCACCTAATCTTCGATAAGGGAGCTAAAAAAAATAGAATGGAAGAAAAACAGCCTCTTCAGTAAATGGTGCTGGCAAAATTGGTTAAATACCAGTAGAAAACTAAAGCTAGATACTTACATATCACCCTGCAACAGAATCAGCTCCAAATGGATCCAAGACCTCAAAGTCAAAGCAGACATCCTGAAAACATAACAGGAATAGGAAAAACTCTAGGGCTCCTTGGCACAGGCCAAATTTTTCTTAATGAAGACCCAGAAACACAACAAATCAAAGAAAGGTTGGACAAACAGGGTTTCATGAAACTGTAGCGCTTCTGCATGGCAAAGGACATAACTAGCAAGATCAATAGAAAGCCCATGGACTCGAAGAAGATCTTCACCAGCCATACTATGGACAAGGGCTTCATATCTAAAATATACTTAGAACTCAAAAATTAAATCCTCCATAAACAAATCCTCAAAGAAACAATCTCCCCATCAACAAGTGGGCTAAAGACTTAAAGAGGAAATAAGAATGGCCAATAGACACATGAAGAAATGCTCAACTTGTCTGGCCATAAAAGAAATGCAAATCAAAACAACATTGAGATTCCACCTCACCCCAGTTAGAATGGCTATAATCAAGACCCATTGCAACAATGAGATGTACAAGTCGTTATGTCGAAAAATGAACTTAACCCCTCTATATGGTATTTTCACAATTAGAAAAAAAGAAATCTAATAGTTTTGTCTAAGTTGACATTTTTCATCATAATCAAGACATTGCTTTAGTTGAATTTATTTAAGAAAGAACAATCTAAATGCTTTACAAGCATGACATATCACAGACTTTAAATATTCGAAGTAAACTTTCAATTGATAGGCTGCTATCTGGCTTCAAGTCTTAAAAATATTGTTTCCAAATCACCTCTCTCTTCAACTATAATGCTGAAGCTTTAGTTCAGTCATTACCATGACTTAATTATATCACTAAAGAGTATTTGATTTATTAGCATTGTACTGATAAATAGCATTTGACTTCCTGCTTTTATCATTCCCTTTGGCAATCAGTTCTGACATTGTCACTCAGACCTCGGTTATCTCTTCTGTGATCATGTCACTGATGCATCCAAATACTTTCCTGAGTCCTATTTATCTAGGCTAATTCTGGGATTATAATCTTGTAATAAATTGAAATGTGCTATGAATAACTGGTTTCTAAATCGTCCATCCATTCATTCACTCATTTATTCATTCATTCACGCATTCATTTATTTTGGTGCCCATCACAGGGCTTAAAGGCAGGGCTTTATGTTCTCACTGGACTCTCTTGTTCACAGCTGGAAATCTACTACTTGAGCTATATCAAGATAGCACTTTGCTGGGTAATTGGAAAAGAGTTTTAAAGATTTTCCTGGCTAGGTTGATTTTGAACTGAGATCCTCCAGGTCCTGAACTGTTAAAGCATCAAGGATTACGGGCATGAGCCATAGGAAATCTGCTACCTTCAAATGTGTATTCCATATAATGTTACAGTTTTATGAAACCTTACGTGAACCTACTCCCTGAGCTAAAACTGGAAGCTCTTGCAAAAACAACAGTGACTACCTCAATTCTTTCCATAGAAAAGACTATTGGGGAGAATATATAAATGATTAAGACAAAATTATACCAAAGGGCTCCTATTATTTATGATATTTGTTGTTTTGTTGATTATTTCCTTTCAAATTATTTATTAAAATGGTTGATATGTAAAATAATGGGCACATTTAAGGTACACAAGTCAATGTGTTTAGGAATAGATATTCATCCATGAAACTATTACCACTAAAGTCCTAATTACTGCTCATTTATTGATTACCTTTTAATATGACAAAGTTTGTTTTCTTTAAGTACCATGATGTTCAGAAGAACTGAGTTAAAGTATATACATTTTCTCTTTCTGTGCTTTTTGTCTAGACAGCAGTCTTAAGAGGATTCTTTGTTTTCTTCCTTTTTATATTACACTTCTCTATGCTCTTCCACCCACTTTTTATCTTTAAAAAACTAGTCATATTAACGACATTGGAGACTATTTTTCATGTACTTAATGTTGCTTGCTGATGAATTCAACATGAATTTGGTCTCTGTTGTGTTATAAGAAAATGAATAATATTTAATTATATTTTGTATCCTAAATTTGCTTCCAAATATTTGGGAAACAAAGCTATGCTTCAGAAACTACTTTTGTCCTGATATCCCGTGATATTAACATTTTCCATCTGTTTAAATGTTCATGTTCCAAGGGGAATTGGCTTTCTAAATTACAACTTCCTTTAGCACCACAATCATGCCCTGTATTCTTGTCTTACCTACCAAATCTCACTCAGCATCTCACATTGATGCTGAGTAAATAACACTATGAAATATTATGTTAAATTATTCCTTTAATTTTAAGGAAATTTTAAGTAATTTTAAGGAAAAAATAAAAATAACATTTTTTGTAAGAAGAGGAGCATGAAAAATCACATTCATCCATTCCTTGACTTTTATTTTCATTTTGTACAAATAGTCTAAAACCTCAAGATAATCACTAGCTGATTGTAACTGAGTAGAAAGAGGTCAGTTAATTTTTCATATTAATCACATGATTAACAGATTTCCATTTGACTTAATCATGAAGATGTAATTTCAGGATTTTTGCCTCTTGTTTATATTCCATATAATCAAGGATAGGAATGTATCAAGCTAGCGCTGGGTCCCGAAACATTGGCATAATAATTTAGTATAAAAGAAGTTTAATAATTATAGGAAAAAGGAAAGCTCATGTTATTAACTAAGAATCTATCTCTTTTTATTATGAAAACAACAAATTATCATTTCTATGAGTCTCTCTGTTCCATTTCTTTACACTAAAAGTATTTTTGGTTTCAGGAATTTGAAAAACAAGACATTTTCTTAGATATACATATATATACATATATAATATAATCTGCTTCATAACAATATGTGTGATGATTTTATATTTAGAGAATATTTAAATATTCATAAGCACAGCTTTCCTAATTAATAGTACTTCAAGTGAAGTACCTTGGGTATCCATTTTTGGAATATTTTGTTTTTCATAATTTTAAAACTTTTGAAAATGCAAATGATTTTATACAGAGTTAATGCAAAATTCTAGTAATGTAGAAGCAGTCTTTCTGAAGAGAAGATATTAATACTAGATGTCAAAATATTTATTCTATTTGGGAGATTTCTCTCTGTACTACACACAATACTAAAATGAAAACATTTATTATTTACACCAGGTGGTTATTTACATCAAATAAACACAATTGAATTTTCTTCAGCAAAATTCTTAACTTAAATCTTGTATAATTCTTTTGTTTTTCACCAGAAAGTATAAGGTTTAATGAACATCATTTCATCACTGAAAGCAATGTAAAATTAGGTTTCTGAAATTTTATAAAGGATAATCTTCCAATTCTAGAAACAACTGTAACTTATTTGAACTTTTATGTCACTGTCTTGGTAATTTAAAAATTCTCTATAAGAATTTTTTAAGCCTTAGTATTAAATACACCTACAGTAATTATATATATGCTATATATGTATATATATATATACTTACTATATATATATATATATATATATATTGTTTTTCATTTATTTATTTTTGGTCAGTCGTAGGACTTGAACTCTGGACCTGGGCGCTGTCCCTCAGCTCTTCAGCTCAAGGCGAGTGCTCTACCACTCTACCACTTCTGTTTTTTGTTTTGTTTTGTTTTGAGAAGTCGAATCTTGGAGTCTTAAAGGCTGGTGAGTACATGGTGGACTCCTGTCTCAAAGACCAGCAACCAGCAAATACACTTCACACTGCTAGGAAACAAAGCCAGGAGGGCCAGAGAGGGAAGAAAGAACAAAACAATACCAACAAACCAATTCAACTCTGATGGACAGCTAAAGGGGGACGCCATGGTGACCAGAGATGAGCCAGGAGACAGGACACAGGACAGGAACATGGAGACGCGTGGCATGGTGCAATGCCGACTGAGTTGGTCCAGGCCTCCCACTTCCGGTTTTCTGGGTTTTTTTAAAAATTATTTTATACGGTTTTTTATTGTAAAAATACTGTACAGAGGGGTTACATTTACATGAGCAAGATGATGAATACATTTCCTATCAAGCATTGTTATCTCCTCCTTTCTTTATTGAAGACAAGAGTCTCATGGACTTTCCTGCCCCTGCTGGCTTTGAACCATGAGCCTCAGATCTCAGACTCCTAAGTAGTTTAGGATTACAGCATGAGCCACCGACACCCAGTTAGTAATTATAATTTTGAAGCTAGTTAAACATAATAATGGAATTCCTAGTAACTTGGAATGTTTTTTTTTCTTTTTCTAAAAACAGCTAGTTAAATGGTATAATATATAAATGTTTCAACATACATTTCACTGATCACCTTCTATAAATATTTATGATCACTCTCATATCCCATTTCCAGTCATACTCATTGTAATTCAGAAAGAAAAATTGATATAATTTTGTTTGGAAGCTGTTGGGGAATATGTGAATCTTTGTATTAATTATTGTATAAGGAGATACATAAATACAAACAAGAGTCATAAAGTATGTTTAACACTACTTTGTATAAGGAGATATATAAACAAACAAGAGTCATGTCATAAAGTATGTTTGACACTACTTCAAAAAAATGTATCTGATAAAATTGTGCTCCTATACACTCAGAAAATCTCTACCTAAGAAGTTGAGTAAACCTAATTTTTAATTATAATCAGAAACTGTCATAAGAAACCTCAAATTTTATACAGTAAAATAAAATAAAGCAAGGTTTACTTTCTGTAAAACTTGATCAAGAGTTTGAAGCCATTAGAGGAGGGGGAGGAAAAGAGAGAGGGGGAGAAGAAATGAGAGGAGGAGGGAGAGTGGAAGGAGGAGGAAGAGAAATGCTAACAGTTATTACTGATGTAAATCTGAAATTTATATAAATGGCTAGATGTATTAAACACATGTATAAAATATTAAAATGAAACCTGTTGAGATTGTTTCAAGAAGGTGAGAAGGGAGATAAGGGGAGTGGTAGAGGAAGTGAGGATGATATGATACATATGATACATATATAGAAATATCACAATGGCATCACTTTGTATAGTATATGCTAACAAAAAATAGAAAAGTAATAAAAGTAATTAGTAGCTATTTTCCTGCAGTCATATGAAAACTCAGAAAATCCGTAATAAGAATAAATCTCCATTATTTCTTTTTTTTGGGGGGGGGTCCAGTCATGGGGCCTGAACTCTGGGCCTGGGCGCTGTCCCTCAGCTCAAGGCTAACGCTCTACCACTTGAGCTACAGCGCCACTTCTGGCTTTTTTCTTCTTGCTTATGTGGTGCTGAGGAATCGAACCCAGGGCCTCAGGTATGCAAGGCAAGAGCTCTACCACTGAGCCACCTTCCCAGCCCCTTCATTATTTCTTAATTGCTTATAAATTAGCAAGAAAAACGTCATTGTTAAAACTACACATATGCTTCACATATTTATATACAAATAAAAAGATATCCAGTCATTAGAGAGTAAAGATGAAACTATGACAGTATCTTGGTGCTTTAGTAAAGCATTTTAATATTTATCTATTTTAATAAAAGTTAATAATTTTAAGTAACTTTCTTGTTTTCTTCTTTTCGCTTCTATTCTCTTTCCTACTCTCTTCCCTTCATCTTTCCCTTCTCCTACTTTCACTCCCATCCTTTTTCATTATTCCTTTTCTTCCATCCAACATTGTTTTTTGGCAGCAATCAGTTTCAATAAGAAATAAAAACTACATTAGTCAGGAAGGAAGCTAATAAGCTTTCCTTCTTCCAAATGCCATTAGAGACTTCCTGAATAAAGGAGAAATACAATAATTAATTTTTTAATAAAAGAAGAGCTGGTATAAGCAAGAAAAACAGACTCCAGTCTTCATTATGATTAAAATCATTTTGACTTGTAAAAATCTGATATGAATAAGGTAAGAATATATTGTATAACTATGGGCAACGAAGTTTGCTCCCAGTTATGTAGATATTTTTAGTTCACTGCTAATTAATTAAAAGGAGAAGGTCTAACATTCCCCTTTAAAATATGTTCCTAACATATTTTATATGTATACTTTGTATACATATGTTCCTAACATTTTATATGTATATTTATATTTTGTAAATATACTGTGAAGTCCTTTTCTTCAAAATCATTTCATTTTCTGTGTCCATATTAGTCAATGGAAGAACACACACACACACACACACACACACATACACACACAATCTGTATAATTTAAATACATGATTATACTTATTTAGCTTTACATAATCATCATTTAGTTATTCATTATTTATACACTTGATGTGTGATCATATTTTATGTTTTAAGTGCTATACACTGTGTATATAGCACATAGTCTATAGTCTTATTCTGAGGCTCATTCTCTACTGAATTAATATTTTTCTCACAAAGTTATATTAAAGTTCTTCCTACAAATTCTATTTTAGTTAAATTCAATGAATCACCAGCCTACTTAACTTATATTTAAAATACAAACAGATAAATGTTTAAACATGTTTTTCCTTCTTTTTCTGCTTTACATGATAACATGATATCATATAGACAAGCTAGTAGTTTGGATACTAAGCTTCAATCCTGAAATTGCTCTTAATAACTGATTTGGTCATTATAGATATAATAAATGCCATTCACAATGATAATTTAAATAATCTGTGTTGAGTTGGATGAAATTTGGTAAAAATCTGATTTCTCTTAATTTTCTATGATTCCTAACAGTATAGCCACTGAAATCAACTTAAATGTCTGTTAGAATTCATTGAGCTTTATAGTGAGCATCTGGGAGGAACACTCCAGAGCAGATGTTGGAATAGAATACCACAGTAAAACTACTTTACATTTCATCTGGCTAATAACAGTACTTCATTGCAAAGATTGCTTTCTCTAATTTCTGGCTTAATTTTGCCAAAATAAAATCTGTTTGTCTATTTTTAAGACATATTATGACTGCTTATGTAAAACAAAGTACTCCACTTCCATAATGTATTTAAGTACATACTCTATAGCAACATAACTAAATTTTCTAATTCTGAATACATCATTAATAGAAGTCAATATTCAAAAGCCACAAAATTAGGAACATCTCCATGAACTAAATATTATATCTGTAGAAATAAGGAACATTTCCAAACATTCCTAAATGTAATTTATCATTTTAAAATTCTTTTATTTTATTGCTTTGTTCCAGGGGTTTGCTCATATGCAAATTCTAGTTAAATATAAGGAATTAAAGAATTTGAAAATATTCTTAGTGACATTATGACTTTTGAAAAAAAAATCTCTAACTCTTTAGCAATTGGCATATGCACTTTCCTTATGAATCCTTCAGGATACCTCTTCATAACTTTGGTTTCTACATTATCATCCTGGTTGACTATCAGTTGGTTTTATTAATAACACAGTAAAACATTCATACTATTATTTTTAAAAATCAGAAAATACGTAAAAGTGAGAAAGGAAAAAATTAAGTACAAACCCATTATTCAGAACTATTTTTAACATTTTCATTTAACCCTGAATAAAAATTAACATATAACCTATTAGTATCTAAGATGATATTTTTGTTTAAAGTATATTCTAAATATCCTCTAATTTTCTAATTCTCTTCTCTTTTTGGGGGGGAGCGGTGGTCAGTCATGGGGTTTGAACTCTGGGACTGGACGGGCACTGCCCCTCAGCTCTTCAGCTCAAGGCTAGTGCCCTACCACTTGATCCACAGTGCCACTTCTGGCTTTTTCTGCTTATGTGGTACTGAGGAATTGAACCCAGGGCCTCACACATGCAAGGCAAGCACTCTACCACTGAGCCACCTTCCCAGGCCCCTCTTCTCATTTTTTATATCTTAATTTCTCTTTTTCTCAAAAAGTTCTTCTAAGGCTTTACTGCTTTATTATTGCAAACACAAGCAGATAGTTTAGTCTTTTCAGGTCTGACAGTCTTTACTGCAATCCTTTAATTCTGAAAATGTATTACAAAAGTACTTACAAACATATATCAAAATAGACATGATTGTTCTAACCAGCTCCAAATAAAATTTTATTGATTAGAAATAAGCAGTCCACTACAATTTGCAGACCTGCATTCTAAACAGTTGCAAAGATATACTGCATACCATGTTTACACTAATCTCTAATCTCAGTAATCTCTAGTTGAAAATTTCATATACTAGTTTCGCATATTAACCTTTCCTATTAATACAGTAATAAAATAAACAACAAAAAAACTAAGACCCTATAAAAATTAACTAAATCACAAAAAATGGCTGGATCAATTGTGGCACAGTAAATGTAAAGTAAACAACAACAACAAAAAAACTAAGACCCTACAAAAAGTTAACTAAACCAAAGAAAATGACTGGGTCAATTTTGTCACAAGTAATAAAAAGAAAGAGAATCAAAAAAATAAATGTGTGAATAAGTAAATGTATGTATGTTTGAAATACTATCAAATAATAGAATCCTTTAATAATCTCATCTCTAAAAAGGTATGTTTTCTGTTTTATTATGGGAAAGGATTATAACAACAAATAAGGAAATAATAATAGAAAAGAAAGAGAATAGAAGGAGGGAAAAAATCTTTTGCAAATAGTCTTTAAATTTAGAAAGCAACAATGAGTATTATCTGTAAAATGTACTAGTAACTATCATTAAAAATGTTTTCTTCTTATTTATGGAAACTCTGACAACATAGTATCTTAAGAAAACACAAAGTTCATGATTTTTCATTTATCATTTGTTCCTAAAAAGTTATTGCATTTAACGGCTTTTGGTCTAAAAGTTTCCTGACGGTTCTGTGGCCCACAAAAAAAATATTGCCTGAAAATAAATAACTAAATAATTAGACAAGCAATACTATTAGATAAATGCCTTCTACCACATATAGAACCCACAAGAAAATTAGAGTTTGAGGCCTAAATGAAAAAAGCTAGGATCAACTGTGCTTTGTTTTCAATGGCTGTATTACTGAGAAGAAATCCTGAGTATGACAACACAAAAGGAAAGAAATCAATAAAACACTGCAGAGTAGAATCGTATCTAGATAACAATTGTATCTTGTAAATGCCCCTCATTCATCACAATGAACATTTAATCTTTAAAGATTCATTTTTAAAGTCTTGAGAACTCACTAACCAATGTCACAACTTTTAACTAATCACATAAAACATGAAAGCAGCCTTAAGTACAATTAAAATACTTTGATTTTTTTTAAAAAATTACATAATGATAAAGACTAATCAGTGAGTGGGACTCCAGTAACTCACACCTATAATTCTAGCTATATCTACTCAGGAGGCTGAGATCTGAGGATCGTGATTCCAAGCCAGCCAGGACAGAAAAGTCCCCATGAGACTCCAATAACTACTCAAAAACTAGAAGTGGTGCTCTGGTTCAAGTTGTAGAACACTAGCCTTAAGCACAAAGAGGCTCAGGGGTAGCATCCAGGCCCTGAGTTCAAGCCCCAGACCCAACCAGGGGGAAAAAAGACTAAGCAGTGAAAGTACAATTCTATTATTTATCTCAAGGGAGAAAGATTCTTCCAAACCCTATTAATAGACAGGACAACCCAAAACAGCTATTTTTCATTATGACATGTAACATAACTATGAAGGGTATTGCATTATTATTATTATTGCTCCTGAAACAACTTACTGATATTAAAAACAACTAAGCTGAAACCAAAGCATAAGAACAATATAAACACATAATAAACAATGATTTCATGTCCTAAGAAGCTCATGAAACTAAAACACTATTGTTTTGAACCCTAAGAATATTATTGTCCATAAACTCGAAAGAAACTTCAAGGCTCAGTATAGTGGTTCACACCAGTATTTCTAGCTACTCAGGAGACAATCATTAGAAAGCTTACAGTTTGAGGTCATCTCAGCTTAATGTTAAGTTATCTCAATTAATAAGGAGGAGATGGTGGTACAAGCCTGTCATCCCAGCTACACAGGAATACTGCAGTGAGAAGGTAGCTCTATGTCATAGCATAAAATCTTATCTCAAAAATAAAGCTAAGACTACACATAGAGCTCCCCTATGACCCAGCAATCCCACTTTTGGGCATTTACCCAAACGATCACAAACAAGGCCATACTAAGGCTACCAGCAGGACTATGTTTATTGCAGCATTATTTACCATAGCTAAGATATGGAACAACCCAGATGCCCCTCAGTAGATGAATGGATATATATACATACATACATACATATATACATATATGTATATATATGTATATATATACATATGTATATATGTATACATATATATACAAATATATATATACATATATATATATGTATATATATATATATATTTATATATAAAGGAATTCTATGCGTCCATCAGAAAGAATGACATTGCCCCATTTGTTAGGAAATGGAAAGACTTGGGAAAAAAATTATATTAAGTGAATTAAGCCAGGCCCAAAGAAATATAGGTCCCATGGTTTCCCTCATTTGCAATGACTGGTACATGTGTAGGACAAGTAGAAAAGGTCAAAAGCCATGTACATATGACCAGATAAGATCATGTTAAGCGAAATGAACCCCAAGATAGGGACACAAATATTGTTTTTCTTGCTATTGTTTTTAACATATTTATATTGTACCATGTAATTTTTTGTTTCTTTGTATGTTCCTCCCTTATGGTATAACCCCTGTTTTCACTGTACTTGATGTCGGTGCCCTGCATCTTGTATATACATTTCTCTAATTTGGAGAGGGGAAGGGAAATAACAAAATGCTTAAATAGGGATAAAGATTGACCCATTGTAACAATGAGATGTATAAGACACTAATGTTGAAAACGAACTTTAGAATTTTGGCTGGGGAGTAGGGGTAGTTGTGGAGGTGGGAGGGAAGGGATGGTAGAGTAAAAACAAAGGAGGAGGCAACAATGCTTGATAGGAAATGTACTCATTACCTTGCTCATATAAATGTAACCCCTCTGTACAGTATTTTTAAAATAAAAAATGTACCACACACAAAAAATAAAGCTAAGAGCCTGGCACTGGTGGCTCACACCTGTAATCAGGAGGCTGAGATCTGAGGATTGTGGTTCAAAACAAGCCCTGGCAGGAAAGTCTGTGGGACTCTTATCTCCAATTAAGCACCAGAAAACCGAAGTGGCAAATGGCTCAAGTGGTAGAGCACTTGCCTTGAGCTGAAGAGCTCAGGGACAGTGCCCAGAGTTGAAGCCCCAAGACCGACAAAACAAAAAAACAAAAACAAAAAAAGAGCTAAAAAGGGTTGAGTATGTAACTTGGGTGGAATACTTATCTAATACTTGAAAGGCCCTGGATTCAACCCTCAATATCAAAAGAAAAACACAAAAGAACGCAAAGAAATAAAAATACTTAACAGAACTAAAATGATCTTAAATAAAAAGTCAGGTAACAAGCATTTCTATAAATAGGCAATGAACACATAGATATTGAAATTATAAAAAATCATTTACACCATAAAAACTATTAAAATATTTGATACAAATTTAACAAAATATGTTCACCATCTGTGTGAAGAATGACACAAAATGTGAATAAAAGAAATGAAAAATGATTTAAACAAATGCAGAGACTATAGTCTTCATGAAAGGGAAGATAATATTGTTTCTACTTCAAGGCTCCTCAAACTAGCTCTGGAATCTACACAATTCCAATAAGTAACTCAACAGTATTGTGTTAAAAAAAATAACCAAAACAACTTTTGAAAAGATCAACAAAAAAGGTTGCACGCTACTAGATTTCAAGATTTTCTGTGAAACATAGAAAATAAACACTACATGATAATGGGAAAGGAAATAATACTGGAATAATTATCAATACGCATATGCCAAAGCTACAAAATAAAACAATTAAGAAAATCCTAATCTAATACTTGCATAATATACATAAATCTATGTATTACCTAAAACTTAAAATATATCATATATACACAAATACACATATATGTATGCATATCTTTTTATATGTATATATCATATTCTGTTATATGATGTATATAAGATACATATAACTATATATTTTAAGTTACATATTAAGTTTAAGTGTATATTTTATATATTTTAAGTTATAAGTATATATAATGTTATATTTTATGTTATATTTATATATACATATAACATAAAATATATCATAGAACAAAATGTAAAAGTTTCTAAGAGGATACATGGGAAAGAAAATGGCCTTGGTTCAAACAACACTTCCTTGGATATATCAGCAAAAGAAGAAACTAGGTAAACTACATCTTTTTGTGCTCGTCAATCTATTTAAACTGTGATGAGTAAGTGTGGTAGATAACAATGCTTTATCATATTAACAAGTATGTATAAAAGGTTCTGACATAAGAAATCTGCTATATGTCATTGTATCTATATCCAACAATAAAGTATACTTAAATGAGGATAGATTTTATTATGCTAAGTAGTCTTACCACATTAATTTTTTTTTTTTTTTTGTCGGTCGTGGGGCTTGAACTCTGGACCTGGGCGTTGTCCCTCAGCTCTTCAATTCAAGGCGAGTGCTCTACCACTTGAGCTACAGCGCCACTTCCTAAAAATGTTTAATCAAGTTGAAAAACCACTACATAGCTATTAAGGTGGCTTAACAACACAAAATGGACAATGACAAATGCTGTTAAGGAGCAGATTAACTAGAACTCTGTTATATTGTTGTTGAGAATATAAATTTGTATAAGCATTTCACAAAACAGATAATACTTTATCAAAGATAATACTTGATATGACCTGGTAAACACACTGATAGAGTATTATGGGGGCAAGGCGCTTTCTTTATTTATATTTCTTTATTGCCTACTTAAGGATGATTTTAGCCTAGAGTGAAAGAGGTCTAACTCTTCCCAACTGAGGAATGTACAAACCAGTATATTCATACACCAGAACACTATTCAGTAATAACAAGAATAAACTACTAATATACGCAAAGCCACAGGTTAATCTCAAATACATTGTGACTGAAGCCTAACCAAAAATTCTACATACTATATGATTACATTTATATAATATTCTAGACAGTCAAATCATATTACAGAAGCCAGGCGCCAGTGGCTCACATCTGTAATTCTAGCTATTCAGGAGGCTGAGATCTGAGGATCTTGGTTCAAAGCCAGCCCTGGCATAGAAGTCTCTAATATCCAATTAACCATTAAAACTAGAAAAAGAAAAAAACAAACACCAAAAGGGGTGCTAGGACTGTGGGTTAGTGGTTTTGCCTAGCATGCATGAAGCCCTGGGTTCAATTCCTCTGTACCACAAAAACAGAAAAAGCCTGAAGTGGGTCTGTGGCTCAAGTGGTAGGGTGTTAGCCTTGAGCAAAAGAAACTCAGGGATAGTGCCCAGGCCCTGAGTTCAAACCCCAAATCTGGCCAAAACAAACAAACAAAAAAACAAGTGAAGGAGTAGCTCAAATGGCAGGAAGGAAGGAAGGAAGGAAAGGGGAGGGAGGGAGGGAGAGAAAGAGAATAAAAAGGAAAGAGAAAATAGAAAGAAAGCAAGAGAGAAAGAAAGAAAGGAAAGAAGGAAAGGAAGGAAGGAAGGAGGCAGGCAGGCAGGAAAGCAAGCAAGAAAGCAAGAAAGAGAAAGGAGGAGGAAGAAAGGGAGAGAGGAAGGAAGAAAAAGAAAGGAAGGAAGGATGGAAAGAGTAATGGGGTAAAAACTTCCAAATACACTATGGTCAGGTATGGAAATATAGTGAGTCCTTTCACTCTTTACAATTAACATATGCTATTGAAATAATTTTTCTGATAAAAGGATGTCTGTATTCTAAAACTTTTAATTTTTATATTATAGTAAAATTCACTCTTGGTGCTATAAAAGTGTGTGTGTGTATGTATATATACATATTTCTATGAGTTCCCTCAAAAGCACAGTGTAATCACCACTGTAATCAAGATACAACATAGATTTAAATACTAATAATCTTTGAATTAATGAAACAGCTTAACAAAGGTAAACTGGGGAGGTAAGACAGGTGATTAACTACTTTCAGGTAAGTTTTAAAAACTCATGTGCAGGGGCTGGGAAGGTGGCTCAGTGGTAGAGTGCTTGCCTTGCATGCATGAGGCCCTGGGTTCGATTCTTCAGCACCACATAAACAGAAAAAGCCAGAAGTGGCACTATGGCTCAAGTGCTAGAATGCTAGCCTTGAGCTGAAGAGCTGAGGGACAGTGCCCGGGACCAGAGCTCAGCCCCCACAACAGACAAAAAAATAAATTTAAAAAAAAAGTGTGAGAGAGAAGGAAGAGAACAGTATTATTTTTTTAATTGTGAAAATACAGTACAGAGGGATTAATTTTACATGGGCAAGGTAATGAGTATGTTTCTTATCAAGTATTGTTGCCTCCTCCTTTGTTTCCCCTTCCCATCCCTTCCCATCTCCCCCCCACAAACCCCCCCAACACTCTCTTCCCCCCCCCAAAGTTGTAAAGTTCGTTTTTCGACATAATAACTTGTAACTCTTATTGTTGCAATGGGTCCACCTGTATCTCTATTATAAACAATTTGTTTCTTCCCTTCCCCTCCCCAAATTATACCAACATCAAATACAATGAAAGCAGGGATTATACCGTGGAGGAAGGACATACAAAACAACAAAGAAATCGTCTTATAAATATGTTAGAAACAGTCACAAGAAAGAAAAATCATTGGAACAGTATTCTTAAAAAAAACTCAACCCCAGTTTTCACTGTATTTGATATTGGTATGATTTGGGGAGGGGAAGGGAAAAAACAAATTGTTGACCCACTGCAACAATGAAATGTACAAGATGCTCTGTCGAAAAACGAACTTTACAATTTAGGCAAGGCGGGGGGAGTGTAGTTGTGGAGACAGGAGGGAAGGGATGGGAGGGGAAAAACGAAGGAGGTAACAATGCTTGATAAGAAATATACTCATTGCCTTGCTCATGTAATTGTAACCCCTCTGTACAGTATTTTCACAATAAAAAAACTTGTTTAAAAATAAAATAATAAAAAATAAAATACTCGGGGCTCGAAAGGTGGCTCAGTGGTAGAGCGCTTGCCTTGCATGCCTGAGGCCCTGGGTTCGATTCCTCAGCACCACATAAGCAAAAAGAAAAAAGCTGGAAGTGGCGCTGTGGCTCAAGTGGTAGAGCACTAGCCTTGAGCTGAAGCGCTGAGGGACAGCACCCAGGCCCAGAGTTCAGGCCCCACGACCGGACCCAAAAAAATAAAAAATAAAATAAAATACTCATGCACAAAATATATGTATCCATATGTGTATATATATGTGTGTGTGTGTGTGTGTGTGTGTGTGTGTGTGTGTGTTCATGTGAAATCAATATTAACAGCATGAGAAATCCTCCATATCTCTGGCAATCCAAACAAAAACAACAACAAACAAAAACAAAACAATGTAATACAACAGGTATTTTTCATGTATGCTTGATTATTCTCCATACTGAAGGCCTGCACATTTGGGTCATCAAACCAAATCGACTTTGTTCCACAGAATTAAATCAGCAATATCCTTAAAAAAAGACACACACAACTAAATTCAACATCTCCAAACATAAACAGAACTAGTACAGTAATAATTTAAAAGGCATAGCAAACTGCTGTGTGCTGATGAGTTTTTAAATCTTCTCACAGGTAGAGCAACAGCTGTTGCCAAATAGTTTTAGTCACCAGAGAATTCCTTTTAGCACAATTTGATATCATGGCCTAAATTCAAAGTGACACTGAATTAAAGCTTGTTATGATAATAATCATGGCAGGATAAAGTGGTTTAGGAAAACCTGAAGTCTGAGTCTTCAGAATTAATTTGAGTATATTACCCTTGATTGGCCAGATTCAAGCCTGAGTTTAACATAAAATTATAATGACTTTAATAATGACTTTTAAAAGAATGATAACACATAAGTTTACAATAAATTAATAATAAAACTTTAAGTCTAAGGAATAGATAGGATAGATACCTTTTCAGTGGCTAGATACCTCACTTTGCAGAACTACTCATGCTATGAAAACTATAAAACATTTACCAGCAGTTAAAATATAATGCACGTCTACATGTACACATTTACACATCTATAAGGAGAACAGTGTACTGCTAACTCTAGAATTAATAACTGGTATAAGAAATAATATAATCAATGTAATGTTTCAATCCTTTCTGCTTGATTACAAACGTGAATAATGTCAGATTTGTTGAAAACAAAATATTCAAGGTAACTAACTGAAACCAGGCAAAACAAATTCTATTGAGGAAAGAACTCTGGGTACAATGTTTATTCATGTTTAAATTTTCCATTATTATAACAGTGAGACAAGCAATCAGAGATATACAACAAGATCATATCACACCTGAAATCAGTCTAGAGAGAAATTCTGTAACTACATTGACCACAAAACCATCAAATATGCTGAATATATTTTTTCAAGGCATATACAATTTTTTGGATGATAAAGTAAAGGAGACTGGAGCAGAACCCACTTTACCAGTTAAGCCACATTCCTGTAGGGATAACTCATAGAAGGTATAAATATTACAGAAATTTCTGGAAAGTATTACATTATCGGATTCCTGTTAAAACAAGTAGTTCAACATGGAATTGTCTGAGGAAGATTTCAGATCGGATCCTAAAATCAATATTAATCTTTGATCATTGCTACTGCAACTCCCCACACCCAGTGAAGTCCATCATACACCATTCTAATCTATATTTGACTACTTCTAAGGGCACACATATGTAGTTCTTTGTAGTTAGCATATTAAAAACTCCTGTTGTTTGCCACTGTTGTTTTTCCACATGATAAAACTAAAAATTTCTAAAATCAAATATAACATTTGTATTTTTCTCATTTCCCTTGCAAAGTTCAACTCCTCCAATTTATAATTACTTGACATATCCAACGTATTTCTAGACAGTGGCCACCTCAGAGTTCCACTGTAACACAGTTGGGGGTATTGTCTTGAATTAGCTTTAGTATGACACAATTTTTCTTCTCCTCAATCATTGTCTAATTACTACAAAAGGAGATATGGCGTTAACTTAGCTTTTAAATTTATAAGCTCAATGACTAACAAACCAATAAATTTAATAAATTTATAAGTTTCATATACCAATTTATAGGTTCTAAACACATACTTTCCTATTTTTCTCTCTCTCTTTGCCTTTTGATGCCTTTAGTAAGGCATTGAGGGTTAGAATCTGAAGGACAAAAATGTATTTTATGTATACTTCTATTAGCATATAGGCTAGTCAACACTCTCCTTAAAAGGTCCTATCCTTTTAAGAAATTCAAAAAAAATGTAGGACTTTTCCTTCCTCCAACACTGAAGTACTGTACTCAACTTATAATTGTCAAAAAATTCCCAGTTATATTTTCGTAATTTTTGTAGAATTTATATTTTATCTCCTAACTGAAATTTAAAAATGGTTTTATTTATGAAACAGGAGTAAATTATATAAAATATATAGATAGGCAAATATTTGGATATGTATATGAGTGCTTGTGTGTGTGTGTGTGTGTGTGTATGTGTGTGTGTGTGTGTGTGTGTGTGAGAGAGAGAGAGAGAGAGAGAGAGAGAGAGAGAGAGAGAGAGAGAGACCACATGAGTGCCTGGGTCTTAAACTCAGGAGCTGGGCACTGTCCCTGAACTTTTTAGCTCAAGGTTATTACTCTACCACTTGAGCCACAGCTCCAATTTTGACTTTTTTTTTTTAATTGATGGGAGTAAGAGTCTCATGGCTGGCTTTATAACATGATCCTCAGATCTCCTCCTGAGAAACTAGGATTATAAGCATTAGCCACGGGCACTTGGCAATATATTTTTTTTAATTCAAATACAACATTCAATTGAGGTACATGAAAGACTCAATTTCTTTTTGAGATAGCAGAATTAAGAGTGTAAGAATAAATGAAATATTTAATCATATTGTCTGGCATAAAGTCCTTTAGGCAAAACTTTCCTGTTCTTCCAGGTATCTTTTCCTATTGCAGTTCTAACAAACTAAAATAAACTTAAATTTAAGCAATATCATCTTAAAAATGAAATGTGGTTAGTTTCTACTAATCATGTTAATGCCTATGTTTCAAAATAAATTTTCTAACCTCTCGTGTGTGTGTGTGTGTGTGTGTGTGTGTGTGTGTGTGTGTGTGTGTGTGTGTCTCTCTCTCTCTCTCTCTCTCTCTCTCTCTCAGTCACAGGCTTGAACTATGGGCCTGGGTGCTGTCCCTGAGCTCTTCAGCTCAAGGCAAGCACTCTACCACTTGAGCTATAGCTCCACTTCCAGTTTTCTGGTGGTTAATTGGAGATAAGAGTCTCATGGACTTTCCTGCCTGGGCTGGCTTTGAACCGCAATCCTCAGATGTCAGTCTCCTAAGCAGGTAGGATTACAGGCGTGAGCCATCAGCACTCAGCACTTTCTAACTTCTTTAACTATATGAAACTGATTAGCTGAATTAAAATGTTATTAAAAGTTTAAAATTTTTAAATTTCCAAGAAATAGCAAATGGCCAATTTGAGAAAAATCAGGTCCCTAAGCAAAATACTATACCAGAAACTTAATTAAAAAGGCATTTTACTTTCACATCATTTTTATAGTCCAGTACATACATTCTTTCTAAAGAATATGAATTTTCAATATAGTGTCTTGTACATCTATCTCATTGCAATGGGTCAAACTGTATCCCTATTTAAGCATTTTGTTATTTCCCTTCCCCTCCCCAAATTAGAAAAATGTGTATACAAGATGCAGGTCACTGGAATCAAATACAGTGAAAACAGGGGTTATACCATGGGGGAAGAACATACAAAAGAAACAAAAAAATCACCTGGCACATTATAAGAACATTAAAAACAACAGCAAAAAAGATAAAAACCATTTGTGTCCCTATCTTGAGATGCATTTCGTTCTTTACAACTTTGGCGGGAAGGGAGTGGTGATAGTTGGGTAGGTAGGGAAGGAAGTGATGGTAGGCAAACAACAAAGGAGGAGGCAACAATGCTAGATAAGAAATGTACTCATTACCTTACTCATGTAACTGTAACCCCTCTGTGCAGTATTTTTACAATAAAAATATATTAAAAATAAAAAATATGAGTTAATGACTTTCTAAGAAAAGGCAGAATAATCAATACTTCTGAAAATAAATCTTGGTATCTCAGGAATGTAGTGAATGTTCTGTGTTCACAGCAATATTTTAGAGCCTTCGGGATATATGTTGAGAAATATATATGTTTTGGTTTCTAATAACAGTGAAACCCTATGTGGCAACTTTCAAGCCACAGAAAACCTATTTGGAGACTATAATTCTTTTATAAGATGCACTTTACAATTAAGAACTATAAATAATGTCAATAAACATTATGGCTTCATGGATATGTCCCGAAGGAATATTTAAATAGCCATTAAGAAGGTGGCTTATTTACCTTAGATTTATAAATCTGCAAGTACATAGCAGCAGTAAAGAAATGGTTTGCTGGTATTAAGAAAATAGGAAATAGTTGCCAGCTGGCTAATATTTTTGGCTGTATTTTTTAAAAAAAAAGAATATAGGAAATGTTTTAGAGGAACCACAGGATCAATGTCTTCCAGTGTGGAAAAGATATTGTAGAGATTACAAAAGAGGTATGTCAGAATATCTTTACAAAGCTAAAGCGATTTTTCCAAGGGCATAGTCATCAATTTGAAATTTGACCTCAGCACTTTTCTTGTCTTAACTGGCCTCATTTCTAGTATCTCTAAAACAACACCCTGACAAGACAACACCATCCCCATACACTGAGCTACGTAATTGGTAATTCAGAATAACACTGCAAAATACACACTGCCATTATTTCTGTTGCCTCTGTGATTTGGTAGCCTCACCCCACATCCATCAGACCTAGCATGATGGAAATACTTTTGTTTATAAAGGAATGAAGAATGAAAGTTTCTTTTCTGACGTCCCCAAAGATCAACTGTGTGTTAAAGTTTTGAAAAGTATACACAAGACACAAGGTTCCAAAATCCAATAAAGTGACAACAGGATAAACCAAAGGAAAAAGAAAGAAAGAAAAGAAAAATACATTCACATAGGACATTAAAAACAACAACAACAAAGAAAAACCTCTTGTTTCTATATCTTAGAGTTCATTTCGCTGAGCATCATCTTATATGGTCATAGGTACACAGCTATTGAGCTATTGTGATCCTCTTCTAGGACTAAAAACACAGCCTTGGGAAGGGAGTGTGACAGAGGGGGTGAGACTATCTGGAACGCATTGTACACATGTGTGGAGATGGCACGATGAAATGTGCTCCTGTGTAACTAATACATACTCGCAAATAAAATTCTCATAATAAACATTCTTTTCTTTTTTTTTCTTTTTTTCTTGTTGGTCATGGGGCTTCATTGAACTCTGTCAGTCAGCTCTTCAGCTCAAGGCAAATGGTCTACCACTTGAACCACAGAGCCACTTCCGGTTTTCTGGTGGTTTATTGGAGATAAAGAGTTTCATGGCCTTTCCTGCCCAGGCTGGCTTTGAACTGCAATTTTGAGATCTCAGCCTCTGAGTAGCTAGGATTACAGGCTTGAGCCACTGGCTCCCAGCTTCAATTTATTTTTAAAAATAAAAAAATGTATGTCACAGTCTTCTGCCTGATGTACATAAAACTAGTAGACCTATCTTAACAGTCAAGGAAATTCCTTTGCTCTGCATTTCCACAGAAATGTATACAAGTACACTAGAGACAAGTATTAAGATTGAAAAATGAATCTTCTTTTCCAGAAGTATGCATTAAAGTGTTTTAACATTTGAATCTTTTACAAAAACAAAAAAAGTATTTTAAACTGAGTGACATCAATACCTGAAATGCCTGGACTTTCATTTGGAAAATGAAGGCATACTTTGTGAGAGATTACATACCTGGGGGGTAGGGAGCTAAACAGCCCTTCTCTAACCTACCAGCCTCTGATAACCAATGTGCTAATGCCATAATCCACAACTGGGTGCCACAGGACACCTTAAATTTCAATGGTAGCACATAAATACATGTTGAGTAGTTCACAGTCAGGACATTAGAGTGCATGAAAACCAATGGGAAATGCGAAACATGTCCAATCTAATTCCAAGACTTGAGCCCAGCAGGTGCTTCAAAACCTGTATGTTTACCTATAACTGCATAGTATTTTTAAATGACTATGAAATTGTTAGATCAGAGATATTTATGAAGATGATTATACCAAAGCTGCTCAGACCATCACTCACAGGAAGTAAACTGCTAGTGCCCCTGGAGTTGCTATTTGCCAGAGGCAAATACAAATTCTTGTTGGAATAACATGAATCAAATGATCTTTGTTCTGTTTTGTATGTAATATCCAAGACAGAAGCAAAGAAGATAGCAATGAAAGTGTATTGAAGCCATATAACTGTGGAATCCAATAGTGGAGATTTCAGTAGTGAGCTTAAAAGCCTTAATGAAGCCAGGCACTTATAGATCTTGTCAGTAATCCTAACAACTCAGGGGGCTAAGAGCTGAGGATTGCGGTTCAGATCAGCCCAGGCAGGAAAGTCCATGGGACTCTTATTTTCAATGAACTACTTAGAAAAGACCAGAAGTGGCATTGTGGCTCAAATGATAGAGCGCTAGCCATGAGCCAAAGAAGCTCAGGCATAGCACCCAGGCCCTGATTTCAAGTACTAGGACCAGCACAAGATAAAATGAAATAAAATAATAAAAATAAATAAATAAATAAAACTCATAATGATTAATATGACCAATACTTAAAGTAGCAGAATTGCAAATGTCAACAAAAGGTTGGAAAAACAAATAAATAAAAATTCTAGGACCAAAAACTAAGATAAATAAAATTAAACAACAGATACAGCACATTAGAACAACTGAAAAAGTTACTGAATTAAACATAAGTGAGAAGAAAATATGACCATTAAAATGTAAAGAAAAATGAATAATACACACATAAAATAAAACTTCTAACTGCAAATGACATATAGAGTATGATTTTTACAATATCTAGCACATAAGTATTTGAACTCTCACAATGAAAGAAGTTAAAAAAATGAAGTCAGAAGAAAGATTTAAAGATATAATGACTGAAAAATTTCAAAATGCCAATTAAAGACATTAAATACCAAATTTATTAACATAAGTACTATAAAATCTAAGAAAGTGAGTACAAGAAAATAATACCTAGTCTTATAATAGTAAAAACTGATGAAAACTGAATATAAAACAGCCATAAATAAAACCACATCAACAACAATAAAAACAAAGGAGGCCAACAAGTGGAATTTTATCTTTAAGACACTGAAAGAAAAGTCAACCTAGAATTTTACATCCAACAAAAATGTCTCTCCTCAGTCTCAAAAGTGGAATGACAACATTTTTAAAAATGCAGGAAAAATCACTAGAATATTTACACACAGTATGACTACAAACTAAAGTATATACTTTATACTTTAGGCAAAGATATACTACTTCACAAAATTGCAGAGCAGCTTTTCTGTAAAATCAGCACTAAACACATATATTTAAAAAACAAGAGGAAACCCTTAAGTGAAGTTCATAAATGTATAAAAATGAAAGGAAATTTATTAGAATAGTAGTTATAATCCTATTTTTTATCATCATCTATTGTCTCTGCCAGAGATAGGTGGTGCCATAATAGATAATCCAGAAAGTAATAACAACATTAATACAAGATGGTAATAGTGGGACGTGGAAGAAAGGAGAGTCAAAGAAAATATAATCTAAAATAAAACAAGGAAAGGAACATGTAATATAAAATGGCAGAATGAATATAGTTTTAATCCCTAATATTGGTATTTACATTAAATGTAAACTAAATACTTTCATTATAAACACCATATTATCAGAGTATATGTTTAAAATCTCAACTATATATAGATAACAATAAGCAAGCCTTAAATATAAAGTTGTAGAAAATCTGAAAGTAAAAAGATATCATGTAATTACATATAAATATAAAAAATACAATAAATACTAACCAAAAGAGAAAGTATATTTTCAGACAAAATACACAGTCCCTGCACTCTGGGACAGTGTTCAATGGAAGTCATAGGAAAGAAAGCTTATAAAGGGAGAATTTTTGTAAGATAATACATTTCTTCCTATTTTTCGTCAATTAAACTTGGCATCAGATATAGGATAGAGAAGCTTTTTTTCAATATTCCAAATGTAAAACAGATGAAATTATAGTCCAGAGATATTACCATAGACCCAGCTTCAGTTTATATAACCAGTTTAATTCTTACTAGTATTCAGACTTCTCAGTGCTATATTGCATGGTCTCTATCTTCTTCATAAGACTTCTGGGTTTTTTTTTAAAATCACTTCTTATAAAGAATAATGATCAGTTTTTGCTCTAAAAATCTAAAACTTTTAATGCATTCTTTTTCTGGACTAATTTTATACTGTATCTGAGTTAACCTGTTGGAATATCAGCAAGTATAGTTCTTCTTGGTTTCACGAGTTTCTGCTAACTAAAATGAAAATTATAAATTAACAAATTTTTTAGCTAAAAGTAGCTTTTCAGACCATCTAATCAAATGCCTTCATTTTGACTTTTAACCAAGATCTTGGCTCAATCCTTGAATCCATTCTTTGGCCTTCATTAGTATTGTTACATATCCTCAAGAATTATATGCTCAAATTTACAGCTTTAAACCTCTTACCCTTGAGGATTCTTGATCTCAGTTGCTGCCTATCTTACCTACTATTCTTTGTCTCTATATTCTTTACAGATCTAGGCAATAAAAGCCTGAATTGTAATCAACTGATGTCTATCAGTTATCAATCCATTTGAATATTCACAATCAGAACAACATATTGCAAAAGTGATCTATAAAATTTGTGTTTTTCTTTATCTTTCTTTGGATTACTGAAAGCAGAAAAGCAGAATTTTTTAAATTTTATTTTATTTTATTTGAGAACACACTGTACAGAGGGGTTACAATTACATTGGCAGGATAATGCATACATTTCTTACCAAGCATTGCAGCCTCCTCCTTTGTTTACCCTTCACCTCCCTTCCCAGCCTCCCCCACCGAAGATATTAAGTGGTGTGCAGACCTTCACAATACACTTAATTATGGCAAAGATTATTGATAATGATTTTATACTTTAAATAATGGTGTACTGGGATAATAGTGGAATAAAAAATGAGCACTATAAAATTAGCATTTGGTGTTAACATATGGTGTCATTGTGTGTCCTTGCTCTTCTTAACAAGGCATTTTTTCTTCACCTACACTTGGGATTTTTTAGGAAGATCCCAGCTAAAATGTTTTCTCTCAGAAGTACCTTGACATTAACCATATACAAATTCAATACAGTGCACTAAGCCTGAAACAGCACTAGAGCTAATAAGAAGATATCTCTCTTTCATATAATCCACTGGAGTTACATAATAATTCTAACACAGGCATATAAATGCCTGTCATTCATAACTGTAATCCCAGCTACTGAGGAGGGAGTAATCAAAGTAACTCAGTTAGAAGCCAACTGGGCAGAAAAGTCTGAAATACTCCATCTTATTAATGGGCAAAATGCTAGAATAAAAGTGTATCTCATGGTAGAGCACCAATAGTAAGAAAACAAGCTGAGAGAAAGTGTAAGGCCCTGAATCCAAGCCTTGTTACTGGTACCAAAAGAAAAAAAAATGAAAGACAGAAATATGAAAATTTGGGGGACTAAACCCAGGGTTGCTTTTTAAATTTTAATTTGGTACTTAGAAGTTGAACCAAGGCTATTGTGATTCCCTGCTAAGAATATAATGGACATATTCTAGTTATTACAAATGAGGGAAAGCATGAAACATACATTTTTTGGGGTCTGGCTTGTTCTGCTTAATACAATTTTTTCCAGGTCTTTCCATTTCGTTAGGAATAGGGCAATGTCATTCTTTCTGATGGAAACACAGAATCCACTGTGTGTTAAGCAAAAAAAGCTGAAAGTGGTGCTGTGGCTCAAGTGGTAGAATGCTAGCCTTGAGCTGAAGAGCTGAGGGTCAGCGCTCAGGCCCAGAGTTCAGGCTCTACAAGCGACAAAAAAAAAAAAAAAAAAAAAAAAAGAATCCATTGTGTATATATACCATATCTTCTTGATCCATTCATCTACTGAGGGGCATCTGGGTTGGTTTCATCTCTTAGCTATAGTAAATAATGCTGCAATGCACACAGTTGGGCTGGTATGTGCTAGTATGACTTTGTTTGCAGTCATTTGGGTAAATGCCCAGGAGTGGGATTGAAGAGTCATAGTCTTTTTATTTTTTTTCTTTATTGAGATTAAGTGATTACATAAATTTCATAAAATTCATAATATTGTGGGATAGTGATACTTAAAGTCATAAACACATTTTAACCTTCACAAAGTGCATTGTCATTATTGTGGTCTATAAAGTTTATGGACTCTACAAACTTTGACACCATAGCTATTTTATTTCCAAATCAGGTGATATGTACATTTCTTTCCTTTTGCTTAGTGTGAGCAATTCCTTCTTTCTCTCTCATTCTCTCCCTCCCATTGTTGCCCTTGAGTTGCTTAGTTCACTTTCATCATTGTCCAGTGCAGCTGATGGGCCCCTCTGTTGTATTTTTTTTCTGTTTCCTTTAATTCTGTATCCTCCTGCTAGCTTCCCTCAGATGTGCACATGTATATACCATATGTGAGGTCAAGAGCATGGTGTCAGCTAGAGTCTCAGTCTTTTGAGGAACCTCCAGGGCATCACATAGCTCAATCACTAGGTACAAAGGACCATATATAATGAAGCATATCATAATGAACTCCAAGATCAGAAATAAATGGTTCTTACTATGTCCTGTATGCAGTTATTTCTATTTTTTTCATTCTGTTTTAGTTTTCTGTATCCTTTGTCTTGTATAATAAGCTTTATCGGTGGAAGGGAAAAGGAATCACAGAAACAGCAGGACAAAGGATGAACTAATGCAACAATGATACTACACACTATGATGGAAATAAACTTTTACAACTTGGGAGGGGAGAGGAGTGGGGGAATGGTAAGTGGGAGAAAATGAGGGAGGGGGTAACAATGTTTACAAAGTAATGTACTCGTTATTTATGTAACTGAAAGCCCCTGTTCAGCACCTTTACAATAAATTAACAAACAAAACAGCATAAAGAACTTTAATGAAAGCTGTTGATGAGCAGGGCTTGAAAAGGAAGAGAAGCCCTGTTGGGGAGGGTTCTAGCACAAGAAATGAAAAAAAAAAAGTTGAACCTAGAATCTCATACTTGTTAAGGTTCATATTTAAGCTATGCTCCAGCCATACTGTCTTTACTTTGTTTGGGGTTGGGTCTTACTAACTACCCAGGCTGGGCTCAAACACTAGCCTCTACCTCCATACTAGGTGGGGTTACTGGTGCATTAATACATTAGATACTGTTAATAGAACATTAACCCTTTAACTAAAGGCTAAAGGGCAGATTCAATAAAAACTGAATTATTAAGTCATAGTCAAATTAAGCAAAATTAAGATAAAGCATCAGGCAGATACAGGGCTTTTTTCCTAAAAATTAAGATTTAGAGTTTAAACATAGAGGGCTGGGAAGGTGGCTCAGTGGTAGAGCGCTTGCCTTGCATGCCTGAGGTCCTGGGTTCGATTCCTCAGCACCACATAAGCAAAAAGAAAAAAGCCGGAAGTGGCGCTGTGGCTCCAGTGATAGGGCGCTAGCCTTGAGCTAAAGAGCTGAGGGACAGCGCCCAGGCCCAGAGTTCAGGCCCCACGACCGGACCCAAAAAAATAAAAAATAAAAAAATTTTTTAAAAAGTAACATAGAAAACCAGTAAGTATTTTCATTTGCACTCTTTATTTTTTGCCTGAAGTATGAACTGATATACCTTTAGGCCTTAACTAGTAGTCCCTAATAAACAATCACGAGCTAAATAATTGCTGCAGAGTTAAACTGACTTCTCTTGAGTTCTTTTTAAACAGACCTTTTAATAGCTCTGCTTTAATAGCTTGCATCATAGGCTATAATTTATTAATAAAATAGGAATTTTTATTGCACAGAAGAGGCTCATCCCAAATTCTTATTTGTCCCTTCCCTATAATTCAAAATTTCAAAGTGGAAACTAAAACCATATAAATTTTGGTTGTTTTGTAGAACATTCCTCTAAGAATATAGAAACATACTCATGAAATAATGTTTCCTTTATATATTAAGTATTATTTATAGAACATTAACTTCTTAACTAAGTTTATACCTAACTGAATATATGTTTTAATTAATTTGAAAACTGTTGCTGGCAGTTGATCTAGACAGGAACTGGCAACAGTGCTCATTCACTAAGTAGTGTCTTGGGTCTATCTGACAGTTTCTGTTTCCTATTGTGAAAGCTCTTATCTGACTATGTAAGCCTGTCCTGAGGGGCCCAGGGCTGTTTTCACTGCCAGCCATCTGAAACCATATAGTAGAAAACGTAGCTTTCATAGTCAAAATACTTCCACCTCTGTTTCTATAGTGGATGAGGACTCAAGCAGGTAAAATTAAAAATATAATATTTAATAATATTCTGCATGAGATTTATCATTCAGAAAAAAAGTGATCATTTGTTAATTTGCTTCCTATGACTTGCTCAAAATTATCACTCTGATGAATTTTTCTTTTTCTCTCAAAATTCATTTTATCATATCGTGGGATAACTTACTTTGGGATAACTAACTTATCTCTTTCAAGCTCTAGCCTTGCTTTTTTAGTTGGCCCACTGAACACTAATTTTTCTATGTAATGCTGGCGCTTTAAATCCAATGTTTTAAAAATTATCAGTACCATCCAAATCTGTCAAACCGAAAGGAGAAAACCTGAACACTCTTAATAATTTTCCTGTTTCACTATTTTATTCTGACATGAAAGAAAACTGTGATGACTGACCCCACTCTTTGTGCAGTATCCCTAAACTCTCCTTGCCCCTTGTCTCCAACATTCTATACTTTTATTCCGTACTCTTCATTACAAAAATAATTAATGATTTCCTAGTATTTTCAAAAAGATAGGCAGATTCCTTTATATAACATTCATTTTCATGAAATTTTTATTTTCTGAAGTTTTCCTCCCATACACTGTACCTCATCCTGCCTATATAAATATACTTGAAATCTATGCTTAACTTCCTCTTAAATCAATGCAGCTTTGGAAATGTTTCGTTTAGATTTTCTAATGATCAAACTCCACCACACTTAATCTTTCCTTTGACATCCTACCTAGCTACCATTTTCTTTTTAAGGCTGTTCTTGATCCCTCAGTAAATGTACTTCCATATATCTACCAAACAACTGAAATCTCAGAGGAAAAAAATAATGAAAATATCTATAGTAAATTGACATTTGCTTTTTGTCTCATTGTTTGCTGTTGGTCTACTTTTTGTGATTGATTTTTACCTACGTAAATTATTTTTTGTAAATTTATACCTTAATTTTTGTAATCTTTTCTCTATCTTAAATTCTCCTTTTCTCTTTAACCCATTTCTTTGTATTTCCTTTTTTCTTTTTGCAATCACCCTTATGTTCTTCTTTTCTTTTTATAGCCTTCTGTTCCCTAATTCCTTTTTTCTTTGGCCCTTTCCTTTATTCTTATTAAATTATGTATATAAAAAAATCCAAAAGCAAATTTAAAATCAATTACATAGCAATCTTTCAAGTAAATTTTTTTCAATTAACATAATAGGCCCATATGGATTTTGTAATGCCACTTTATACTTTCTAAGCACTGAAGTTCTCAGGAGTATTTGAGTAGTAAGAGGGATCAATGGGAAGAGAGCACTTCACAGAATTGCTGTCAATACAGGACTCCAGTAGCTCTGAAATTCAAACATCCTGTTTCTTATTTGAAAATCACTAATGTGATATATGTGTAATGTTTATTTATACATGTGTAATTACCTACTAAAGGAAAATTCGAAGCTAAATTAGTAATTTAGAATTATAAAATGATAATGTTATAATTTTGAAAAGTTTATGACTTTACTCTTGATTATATCTACCTGGGTTTAAATCACAACTGGACTATTTACAAGCTGTTGGATTTTGGGCATGTCACATCATTTCTCTAAATCTTTAAGATGGGGCTCATAATAATGTCTATCAAACAAAGGTGTTATAAAGGTTAAATATGGCAGTTTCTGTAGTGTGTTTAGCACAATCTGGTGCATAGTAAGCACTTAAGTTCGCTATTGCTTCTGCTATTATTATTGTAAACAACATTCCTATTACAAGTTGAGCATCCTTCATCAGAAAATCTGGAATTCAAAAAAAGCTCCAAAGCCAAAAATTTTTTGAACTCCAACATGACACAAGTATAAAGTTGACACTTAACCTCATGTGGTCAGTTGCAATCAAAGTACAGGGAGGCTAAAAATATGGCATAATTACCTCCAGGATTTGTATATAAAGTATGTATGGGATATAATTTCATGGTTAGACTTGAATCCCATCCCCCAAACATCTCATATGTGTGTGCAACACTGATTTACCCTACCCAAAATTTGTTCTCAAAATGAGGTCTCTGTGTCCTGTCTCACTATTTTCCATTTGATTGGCTTGGTTTCCTTTAAGCAAGTGTATTAACAGAGAAATGCGATATAAAGTTATATAACAGCTTCAAAAAGAAATACCTCAATTAACCTGAACTCCAATCTATAAATTCTAACTATAATTCTAAAGTGAAATGTAAAAGAAACTTTAGAAATTTAGATTTGAAGTTATTAAGATTAAAATGACAAGAAGTCCTTATCAGTGGTAAACTCATTCAATCTCAACAAAAGCCTTTGATTTCACCTGTTTTTTCACAGGGCTTTTAAACAAACTGAGTCTCAAAGTAAATAGCCTTTCCCCTGGCTTATAAACTCAGTTTGTCTAAGTATTAAGTAAAATCTCTGGTTGTTTTGTCTAAGAAAAGCCATCTTTACAGAACACAACATTCCCTTTTGTTTAGAGTTGAGGTCTATGAGTTGGTATTTTTTCCTTTTACCAAAGTTTAAAGAAATATGAAAAATGAAATAGTTAATAAAATTTTATTTTATTTTTATGAAATTCATGCTTTTAAAAAAATCCATGATTCACTACCAGACCTCAAACTTTATCTCAGAGCTATAATAATAACACTTGGTTCTGGCATAAAAATAAGCCCCAAAATAAGTGCCTATTGGCTAGAAGACCCGGGAATGTGTGTGTGTGTGTGTGTGTGTGTGTGTGTGTGTGTGTGTGTGTATTCTGCATGTGCGTGTATGTGTGTAAGTACACATATACGTACATGTCATCTGAAATTTGACAAGGGAGCCAAAAGTAGAGAGTAAAAAGGGTGCAGCCTCTTCAATAATAATTGGTGTTGGGAAAACTGGACCTCCATATGTAGAAAACTAAAATTGCATCCCTGTTTGTCACCTGGCACTAATATCAACTCAAAATGGACCAAAGACCTCAACATCAGACCTGAAACTTTGAAACTAGTACAAGATAAAATAGGAAAGATAGTAAAACTTATCAACATAGGCAGAGTGAGAGTCCCAGGGGCACAGAAAATGGATAGAGACTTGACAAATGAGATTACATCAAACTAAAAAGTTTTTGCACAGAAAAGGACATCTTTACTACACCAAAAAGACAGCCAACACACTGGGAGTAGATCATTACCAGCTATATATCAATAAGGGCCTAATACCTAAAATGCACAAGGAGCTCAAGAAACCCTTTCCCCAAAATTAATAACCGAATCAATAAATGGGCAAAGGCGCTAAATAGAGACTTCTCAGAAGTAGTAAGAACAACCAATAGAGAATGGCCAACATGAGAAATGCTCAACATCCCTGGCCACGAAGGAAATGAAAATCAAAACAATACTGAGATTCTATCTGTCCAGCATCTAATATTCCAACAATAACAAATGTTGGCAGTGATGTGAGGCAAAAGGAACCCTATTATAGTGTGGGTGAAAATGTAGACTGGTACAACCTCCCTGGAGAGCAGTTTGGAGACTCCTCAAAAAGCTAAACATAGAACTACCCTATGATCCAGTGATACCACTCTTGGACTTCTATCCAGAGCATTGCAAGTGAGGGTATGGTAAAGACACTTGCACATTCATGTTCCTTGAAACACTGTATTTACTCTACCAAGTTATGGAAACAACCCTGATGCCCTACAATGGACAAGCAAATCAAGAAAATGTACATATATACAATGGAATTTTACTTGTCCATCAGAAATAATATTGTATCATTTGCAATGAAATGTATGGACCTAGAACAAATCATGTTAAGTAAACCAGGCTCAGAAGGATAAATTGCGCATATTCTAAGGATAAATAGCACATATTCTCTCTCCTATGTGGAAGCTAGATCTGAAATACAACTATGCATAACATACACAGGGATCAATGCATTTACACACAAACTGACTAAAAGAGGATATACTTAGGGGAAGAATACAAAAGGAGTGGCCAAAGGGCCCATAAATAGGAGGAAGGGTGAGCAACTATAGTCATATTCAATGTATATTATGTAAAAAAATGAACTATAACTTGAGGGTAGGGATACATGGGGGAGAACTATGAAATGTTAACACTGACAGTGAAACACTTTACCCATAACCTGACTTGTGGAATTGTAAGCCTTTGTACATCTAAATAATAATAATCATAATCATAATCATCATAATAATAATAATAAATTCAAGATAGAAAGGGTAATGTTTTTCATTTTAATAATTTTTAAAACTAATTGACTATTCTCATAATGCACAAAAAACACCATATTCTGGGTAATTTATGTTAACCTAATGAAATAAATTTGTACCAGACATCTATTAAGAGGTCTATTAACAGGTGTAATTTTCCTTCATTTAAAAAGTAGCTGTTTTATACATTTCCTATCTGAAACTGGCTTACCACTGCTGTCCTGTTCTTTACCCAAGTAGAGTAAATTAGATTATTGATGATGCATACAGATACTACTTCTAACAAACAGCTCCTTATATTTTTAACAGACATGGCAGTCATACTTAACCACTAAATGTCCACTTTATTTTAAAAGGTCGACTGTATGTCACATTTTTTTATTTCAAATCTTATCTTCATCAAAGGAAGTAAACCACATAATTAGCACTAACATACCATATATGAAACACAGCAGTTTCTATCCTTGAATTTTTAATGTCATACCTGTATTTTATCCATTTTTATATTAAAAACTAGTCTGATACAAGGTATACAAGTATAACATGGGTATGTGCAACTTAATAAGCTTTAAAGAGGCTTCTACATCCTTTCTTAATTGATGACGTACCTTTTCTATTATCTCAAGTATCTTTATAACAAATCTGAGTTATATAATTATGAGAAAGAAATGGCAAAAGAAAAACATATAATACTTTATCTCATATACTATTAAGAAAAATACACTTTCCTATAAATGATTTTAGAATCCACAAAAGCAATTGAATTCATAAATACTAATAGAAATTGGTGCAAAGAAAGTGCTTTCAGTCTCATATTTGCTTCAGAGTGCAATACACAATCACTCCTCCCTGCAAGCCAGCCCAGACTCAGTCCTCTCTTGGTCACCTTAATCAATTTCTCTGTTATGTCTTTTATCCTTTCTTTCCTCCCGCCCTTTCCTACCCTATCATTTCAGTTTAACTCAAGTCCCTGAAAACTTTTTTCTAATGAAACCAATCTATTCTCATTTCTTCCCTTTCTGTAAGACTGATATGAGATATATTTCTACTGATTATAAGAGCACTGTAAATCTAAATTCTATTCTAAAATTTCACTTTCACATTGATTGAAACTTGGAATAGAATAGAGTTTTACCTAATAAAAAAACATGTCATAAAAATTTGTCAAAGGTCTGTGCTATCACACAAAGCTGTTAAATTTTTCTTTAAAAACAAGAGTTACATGTTTTACCATACAAAAAGTTTTGGTATATGTATACATTGGAAAATGGTTAAATTAAACAAATTAACATGTCTATTACCTCAGATATTTATCTTTTTTCAGAGAAAGGAGGACTTGAAAATCTACTGTCACACCAGAAATTAGTGTCTCACTGCTATAATCCTAGGTACTCAGTTCATCTATCCTGTACAAACTACAGAATTTTCTTCATTTTCTAAGGTTTGGAAGTGGCGCTGTGGCTCAAGCCGTAGAGCACTTGCCTTGAGCTGAAGAGAGCAGGGACAGCAAACACCCAAGCCCAGAGTTCAAGCCCCATGACAGACAAAAAAAAAAAAAAAAAAGAATGTAAGGCTTAATGGTTTTCTCTCATGCATGTATACCATCTTTCATAATTGATCCATCTATCAATGTACTGATCTCAGTGTTTTCTATCATGGCTGTATTAACTGCACTCCTACCAACTATGTACAAGGGTTTCCTTTTCTCCACACTGTTTTGTTTACCTGAAATAACCACCCTAAATAGACTATGGCATGATATTGAATTGTAGATTTAGAGTGCCTATACTCAAAAAAAGCCTTTTAAACTCACAACAGTATGAATACTACTTCAAGTGTCTAGTAATAAATTATTTCATAATATTCATTATTAAGTCTATCATCAAAACTGAATAATATGGATAGGATATTACAAATCTCAATGTTTATTTAATTAACAGAACATGAAGAAACATTTCAATTTTTACTAACTCTAAATGGAACTGTTGGATGCTTTCTGGACAGATTTCCACAGTCTAACTGTACTAAGAAAAGAAAACATAACAGGCTTGAGACTTCTGTCCTTAAAAAGGCTGCATGAGATTGGGTACTGATGGCTCATGCATGCAATCCTAACTACTCTGAGATCAAAGGATTGTGGGTTGAAACCAGTGGTCAGGAAAGTCTGTAAGACTCTTATTTCCAATAAAAGAAGCTCAGGGGGCTGGGAAGGTGGCTCACTGGTAGAGAGCTTGCCTTGCATGCATGAGGCCCTGGGTTTGATTCCTCAGAACCATATAAGCAGAAAAAAAAAAAAAGGCCAGAAGTGGCTCTGTGGCTCAAGTGGTAGAGCGCTAGCCTTGAGGTGAAGAGCTAAGGGACAGCGCCCAGGCCCAGAGTTCAGGCCCATGACCGCCCCCCCAAAAAAGAAGAAGAAGCAGCAGCAGCTCAGGGTCAGCACCCAGGCCCAGAGTTCAAGCCCCAGGACCAGCAAAAATAAATTAAATAAATAAATAGGCTTCATATAAGTGATTTAGGGAAGATTTCTACCATTTAAAGGATGGTAAGGGTGGTTTGCTGTGTTTAGTTTGTACAAAAAATATGGGTTTTGTGTTGGTATGTACCAGGAAGATGGAGCCTACAGGACTAACGTAAAAACCACTGGGCACTGAGATTCAACTGTTACCCTGTTGGACATCTTGAATGTTTAGTGTTAAGTAGCTACTGGTGGAATTAAGTATATCATTTGTAACTAGAAAGGGGTTTGTAAAGCTTGTATTGTTTCCTCCAGATCTTCTTCTGTAAACTTTTTCATTTTCCTTCTGACTTAACCTTCCTCCCTCCTCTTTCCTTTCCTTTCTCCTTCCCTTTTTCCTTCCTTCCTTTCTTCCTCCTTTATCCTCATCTTTATTTATTTATTTATTTGCTTTTATAAGCTTTTGCTGCCATGAATTAGATAGACGAGTATCATATGCTGCTAAGTTCTGAGTCCTTCTGGTGAATCATTGGATCTGGAGGAGGTCCTGGAAGATTTCTGACACACATGGTTACCATATTTGTCTTAAGTAAAATAGTGACATTGTCTTTTTTCTCCTTAATTCTGGTTATGGTCATTTGTTTATTCAAGAGGAAGTCTCAAACTTTTTCTGCCTAGGCTGACCTTGAACTATGATACTTCTCTCAGCTTCTCAGTATCTAGGATTATTAAGTGTGTGTTACTGGTGCCCAGCCTGCTTTGTATGTCCCTCTCCCACAGTATAACCCCTGTTTTCACTGTATTTGATGTTGGTATAATTTGGGGAGGGGAAGGGAAAAAACAAATTGTTTAAATAGGGATACAGGTATACCCATTCCAACAATGAAATGTACAAGATGGTTTGTTGAAAAACAAACTTTACAACTTTGATGGGGTGGGGTGGGGATGGGAAGGAAGACTTACAAAGATTTGTGCAGTAACAGGCTTAGAAAAAGACATTCACAGTCCATTGATGTAGAAGTCAGACGAATGACTGATTGATTGTCTTTGGTAAAATCTGAGGACCTCTAGCATTAAAGTACAATTTCCCAAGCTTATGTGACTGAGTATATATAAATCCCTCCAGAACAATGTTCTTTCAGTTACTTACTCAACTGATTCCAAAAACCTTCTTCAAAAGTTAAGTGGCCACTATATTCTGGACATATTAGGTAGTGGAGACACAAAGGAAATATAGCCTCAATGTTTCTACACTCATAAAGCTTAATAAATACTAAACTCTCAAGCTCCTCAAAGCCTTCCCTTAACTCTGAAGGCTGACTTTAAAGCACAGTCTCCACTGTTGACATAATACATTGCATTTATTTTTCTTTCAGACTATGTTTTCTTGTGATCATCTATTGACTTGTCTTCTCTATTAGATAGAAATTGCTTAATGGCTGTGTTTCTGTTTTATTTCTAATCTCTTTAGCACACAGACTTGTGTCTGGCAAAGTCAATAAATGTATTTTTTTTTGGGTCCGGTTGTGGGGCCTGAACTCTGGGCCTGGGTGCTGTCCCTCAGCTCTTCAGCTCAAGGCTAGCGCTCTACCACTTGAGCCACAGCGCCACTTCCGGCTTTTTGTTTATGTGGTGCTGAGGAATCGAACCCAGGGCCTCATGCATGCAAGGCAAGCACTCTACCACTGGGCCACCTTCCCAGCCCCAATAAATGTATTTTTAATTAAAGAAAATTTGAAATTTTTAAGAAGGAGGGAGTGAGGTGTCCTAACATTCATACTAAAAATAACAGAAGATATAGATCAAATGCTTGAAATAAACCACAAAGGATACTAATTTTTTTAATATTTCTGTGGATCACAAATAATGAAATACTACAAAGCTAAAGGCTCTAGTTAGAAAATAAAATTCATACCAATGTTCCATGATAATTCTGGCATTGTGATAAATATCTCAGAATTACAGGAAAAAAATTGTAAGGAACAGCTGCATACACAAGAAAAACAGGAAAAGGAAAAGAGAAGCCAGAAATAATATGGTAATCAAACTTTTAAAATAAAAACCATTTAAAGGAAAACCACTAAATTCTTTACAAATTATTTTGCCCGTTTTTTTCTTGCTATAGCAACAAAACAGCAAAGTGAAAGTAGCACAGAAAGACAATTCTTCCGGAATGCTTTCCTTCTAATTTTGCATACTTGGTTACATCTAAGTGATCATGCTGAAGAATACAGAATAAAACATTTCATCATTTGGGGATGTGTTTTTTAATTTAATACAAAAGGAAGAACATGGCACTATTATCCAATCTATGTAAACAATTGATCACAAACAGATGAAATGCTTATGTCAGTGCTTTATTAAACCCTTCCTGGACAACAGTAAAATACAGTAAGCTAAATTAAAACATTCTTTACCAATACAATAGTTGTTTATTTTAACAGATAAATTTTGAATGTGAAATGTCATCATTATATATCTCTAACTGAAGGCCTTTGTGATGATTTGCATGATCCAATTTAATGAAACAATATTATACATAATGTATATTTATTTTCATCAGTGTATCTTTGTTTATAATGGAGCTAATGCCATAGTAAAAATCAATTCTTTAGGGGTTAGGAACAGGTCACGGAGGTGTCTGGACATAACAAAGCAAAAGGAGGAATCCTTACAAATCCTTTGGTAGCAAGCCTACACATAATATTTTAAAAATTATAGAAACTAAATGAAGACATACACATATACAAGTACAAATAAAACTGGAAATATCTGAATGTAATCAGTAAACTATAGCAAAGTCTATCTTAGTATAAATATTAGTAACAGAATTTTGTAAAAATGTTACAATGGAAGGAAATATGGTAAAGAGTACATGGGATCTCCATGTATTATTCTAGCTATGTATGTGAACCTATAATTTTCTCAAAATTAAATTTTAATGAAAAAACCAATCAGGTACATTCTGCCCTGTGGTCATAATTCATACCCATTCAAATACAAAATACATTCCTCCCTTTCCCCATAACCACAAGTCTCTTCACAGTTCAAAATCCAGATTGTCTTCATCTAAATATGGGCTGAGATGAAAATGATGCCCTGGAGCAGTGTATTTGAGTTATCATTCCTCTTAATCTAAAACTTGTACACTAAATAGACAAGTTATCTCCCTTCAACAAAAATACCAAAATTACTCAAGTATATGAAAACCACAACAAATACTCCCAATCAAAGGAGGGTAGGAAAGAGTAACGGATAAAGCATGTAATGTCATTGGTCCAAATAAATCTGGAATCTCTGGCAGGGCACATTGTAGTTAGTACCTTGATCAGAGTCCAGAATTACTCAGTGGGAGTACTTTTCTGTGTTGCAGGCCATGTTCTATAGCTTCATGGTCTACCATCTGAGTCATACTTCCTTTTCCATTAAAAAGAAGAAAAAAAAAGCTCCTGTCTGCAACTGAGGACTTATCTCAGCTTATTTCCTGCTTATGGAAATTCAAGGATCCAAAAGTAATTTTGTTTGGTCATGGCCCCTTTTCAGTCTCTCTTAGCCTAGGCTGATATATTTCTTTAAAATAAAACTTTAACAAATTTCTGTGTATCAATGTATAAATTTATAAGCCAGAGACACAGGCTTTTTTTTTGTGCCAGTCATGAGGCTTGACTCAGAGCTGAGGTGCTATCTCAAGGCTAGCATTCTACCACTGAGCAACAACTAAACTTTCAATTTTTTTTGGATGGGTAATTTTTTGGATGGGTAATTCTTCTTTACCTGGGGCTCCTTGTGAAGCTGCTATGGGACAAAGTCCTAAAGAGTCTTAGAGATATATAATTCCTTTCAATAACATACAGTTTAACAAACCAACGACCAGAAGCCAGAACATCTGTGTTGTGGGGGTTGTCAAATGAAGGGGAGAGAGGTGGATGAATAAAGAGGAAGGGTGGGCAAACACAGTCATAATATTCATTGTATATAGGTGAAAAGAGAACTAGCTAAATTTGAAAACAAGAATTCTTTTTTAGCTTATTTTTCTCCAGGCATATTTCATGAGAGGTAGTTAAAGGAAACAAGTGACACTTTGTTTATTCCAGGTCATCACCTCATTAATGATCCATTGATTCATTTTCTACTTCCCGTGTACCTTAAATGAAAATTTTGCCAAACTTTCTGCCACTAGATAACATAAAATTTTGTTATTTCTGGTTTCAAATAACATGGTTATCATTTTCTGTTAAGCTATCACCAATATCATGAGTCCCTTCTCTAGTTTCCATGAGTAGTCTTCTCTATCCATCCATTAGACTTATATACTCTAGGTTTTATTAAAGCACCATTCCATTTCCAATATTAAATTCTATTTTGATTATTTCTTGCTACATAACAAACAACATTAAGCAGAATAGCAGAAAAAATAACAATCCTTTATTATGCTCATGTCTTCTGTTCTTCAATACTTTGGACAGTAAATCCTGGCTCTTTTCACAGATTCTACAATGTCTAGACAAAAGTTATGTAGACATTTAACGGCTGTGAGCTTCTTCACTCAAATGTTTGTGCCTGGTTCTGGGTTTCTGAAAAACTCAGCTCAGGCACTGAAGACTGAAACTTCTGCCTTAGAACCAGGCTTGGTGGACTGGGTTTTGAGAGGTAGCTTGTAAAAAAAAGCCAGACATGTATTCCATGAGACCAAGGCAAAAGTTTCAAGGCTTCTGATGTAAATTATATAACTCTAATTTCATGGTGTCATATTCTATTGATTACTAGCAAATCATTAAAGATGGCATAGATATCAGGGATGAGAAATTAGACTTCAGCTCTTCATAGAAGAATGGCAAGGTTATGACATGGGTAGGATAGAGAAAGGAAACAACACAACAGAGCCAGGGAACCAGTGTAGCACCTTATCCAGACACATGTTGCCAAACCTCTTGCCTCACCATTATGTCAGAGTAAAGGCTGACTACAGTTGAGAATACTTCTGGGGTCATCTGCCAGTGGTACCCAGCAACAATCCCAACAGGATTTTCCCAACTCTAGAATTTGGCCACTGGTTTCATACATCCCATTATAGTCACATTTTCATGGCACACCATACCTTAATAATTCCCTTCAGAGCCATCTTGGCTCTCAAACTATTGGGAACTATTCTAAAGTAACAATAAAAATAAAGACATGTACTGAAATCATTCATTAATAATGTTAAAGGTCTAAAAATTGTGATGATTGTTATTTGATCCTTTATTCTTTTCTTTTCTTTCTCTTTCTTTCTTTTCTTATTTCTTTCTTCCCTTCTTTCTTTTTTTTTCTGGTCCTGAGGCTTGAACTCAGAGTCCAGGCACTGTTCCTGAGCTTCTTTTACTCAAGGCCAGTGCTTTACCACTTTAGTGACAGTGCCACTTCTGGCTTTTTCTGAGTAGTTTTTATTGGAGACAAGGGCTTCATGGACTTTCCTTCCTAGGCTGGCTTCAAACTGCAATCCTCAGATCTCAGCCTCCTAAGTAGCTAGGATTACAGTCATGAGCCACTAGTACCTGGCTTACTGGATCCTTTTTTTAAAATGATGATTAAAACTTATCTGTGACTTACTGTGTTTGTATTATTTAAGTTTTACAAAATATTTCTATGGCTTCTACAGCATTATACTATCAGGTTGAAAATTTAATAAGTATATGCAAATTAAGGTCTGAATAGTCTTTGAAATAGCTTAGTGCCACCAACCAAATCACATGTGAGGAAAGAAACCTCATATATCACCATTCTACTATTGACATTGCCAGAATTACAACAGATAAGAACACCATTTCAGAAGTACAACTTCTGTATTCTGTATTCAAAGTCCATACAAGAATTCATATCTATGACAATCATATCTCACCAAATATAAGATGTCACTGATCATTTTTTCTGGGGTGCATGTCAAACCCAGGGCCTTGCACATGCTAGGTCAGTACTCTGTCGCTAATCTGCATACTGAGCCATGACACTGATCTAAAATTATTTTATGTACCAGCAAATAAAAGGCAAGGAATACTGCAAAATAATTACAGCATGTCAAGAAACACTTAATACATGCTTCTGAAAAGAAAATAACAAGAAAAAGTGCTATTATGTTGAGAAATGTCCCTACCAGTTAATTCAAGTTTCAAAACTTCTAAAAGAAGCCAGTCACGGATCATTTGGGACCATGTAGTTTTCCTACTAAATCTGAAATTATTCCCCACCCCACGCAATACATGACTGTTTTCTAAAATGAAATTGTGGTCTATAAAAGTCATTCAGCCATTCATATAGTTTGAACCTCAAGTCTTGCTTCAACAAGCACCAAGAGCTTTTGAATCTTAGGAAAGTGTGAATCAAGACAGTGTGTTAACACCAAACAAATTTCATTAGTTGCCCTGAGGTGTATTGTTCAAGTTGGAGGCATCCTGAAATAAGAGAAAGATCTGAGCAATTATTATAGAACATACCAGTTATAGAACATATCAGCTGTGCTATCTAAGTTAGTCTAGCTAGTCTAAGTATTTCTCTCTAAATTGTATTCTCTCACCAATCATAATGCTATTCTTTTTCCCTATCAACCCATTTTGGGCCAAGTTTTTCTTCCTAGACTTCAAGTCTTATTTTACCTTTATTCTCTTTACAGCTTAAGATGAGTCCTCCCAAGTTTCTGTTCATTAGCTATGTTAACTATCAATAATTTTTAAATTGTCTACCCAAATCCTTACCACAATATCTTTTTGCCCCATTGACATTATTTACTATTTCATTTGCTACCACACTAATTTGGGGCTTTCCTCAATGCCAAAAATATTGGAATAGTTTAGGCCTTGAGCCCTTTCTTCAGTTTCTGTTCTAGCATGTCCCTAAATTTATTATCTGAAAATATAATTTTCTGTTTCCAATATGCCCAGTGACTTAGCACTGCAAAGGCTTTATCCAGAACAGGTAAAACTATGTGAGACCATGAAAAATCTGAGTTTTCCTGGTTAACTCACACTCAATATTTAATCAAAGATATGTCTTCAACTTCTCTAGATACCGGAGTTATTGTCTGAACTTTTTAATTTATGGATTTTCAATTGTTGTGGAAAAAATTTCCATTGTTTACTGATTCACTCTACCAAGAACCCCTGAGAGAGAACTCTAGATTGGGGAAGCAGTCAGATGTAGAAACAGCTATTTTAGTGTTTTAGATACATGCCTAAGGATCTGAAGTACGATTAGTGAGAAAAACAGGTTTTTATAACCAGATGGACGTAAAGGAGAACAAAATAAGTGGGTTAAAAAGATTCATCTGTAGTATGGGTAACTTGTTTATTATATGAACTTTCTGTTTCTATAATAAAATACTTGAAACTAATGTACAAAGAAAGGGAGATTCAGTTCAGGGTTTAAGGGGCTAAAGTTCAGGATTAGGCAGCGCTGCTGGTTCATCTCTGATGAGTACTCATGGTAGACTGTGTCACATGGTGGGAGAATGTGCAGAAGAGATCATGACAGGACAGGAAGCCAGGAGACAAGAAGACATTCAGGCTCCCTCCCTTCCTAACAACCTACTCATAAAAAACAGGAAGGGACCCTGTGAGAACTACATTAATCCCCTCTGATGGCAGTGTCCTCATGTCCAAAGTACCTTACAAAGTTACCACTACCTCATTGCTGCCACACTGCAGACCTACTTTCTAGAATACCTTTAGGGCACACTCTCAGGCCACATCTAAGCCATAATACTGGTTACATTATGGTAGTAGTTCATTAGAAAGAGAAATTCAGGGAGAACAGAAACTAATCTACTTTGGTTACAATAGGAAGCCAAGAGCATCTCTGATAGAGTTCTCTCCCAACTCAATTCTAAGCACCATCTTCTTCCTCATGCTACTTTGGGAGTTACAATTCCATCCAATCCTACTCTTAAATCTCATACAAATCATTTAAATAGGGATACAGGTAGACCCATTGCAACAATGAGATGTACAAGTCGTTATGTCGAAAACGAACTTTACAACTTTGGTGGGGTGGATAGCGAGGAGATAGGGGGGAGAAGGATGGGAAGGGATGGAAAGGGGAAACAAAGGAGGAGGCTACAATGCTTGATAAGAAATGTACTCATTATCTTGCCCATGTAATTGTAACCCCTCTGTACAGTATTTTCACAATAATATATATATATATATATAAAATGCAAGTTTAAAAAAAATCTCATACTGAATTTCTTTAAGAACAAGATGTTTTTTTTCTCTTTTGAAGCTTGATTCTGATTTTTAAGGATTTTTAGACAGAATTATTCCTTCCCATACTAACCAGACAAGTATCCCTCTGAATTGGTTTTAGGTACTTGCTAACAGATACTTTCATAGGTGCTGGCCTCAATTCTACTTTTAGGAAAAAAAAATAAGTGGATTTTCACCATCCCAAATTCAATCTGTGCTTCTCTTATGCTCTAAAACCATAACAATTCCCATCTTTTCATAATACTAGCTCCTCATTTTTAGAAAACTGTTTCTTGTTTTTTTTAAAGTCCAATTCTACTAACTCATATAATCACTTTCTAAAACCAGATTTTCAGTTTTGCCAAAATATGCTCAAGCCAAGGACCATTTACTGCCTTTCCTTAAACTATGTTTTTTTTCCACATCATATCTGTTTTTGACAAAAATCTTCTGCCCTCTTATCTAAAATGTCATTTTAATCCATAATTTTTGATAACTCAATTCAGTGGTGTGGGTATTCAGTCTTATAACAGATAATCAAAAGTTGTAAGAAGAACAGAATATTTCCAACTTTTTAAATCTCATATGCAAAAGAGGAGCTTATAATACACAGAAATCTTACAATGAATCTCCTTGGAGAATTAAAAGTTACTATATAATTTTTATAAATCTGAAATTGCCTAAATCAGACATAATGATAAGAAATGCCTTTAGGAGCTTGAAGTTTGCCTAGGATTTTTAAAGCTTCACTAAGCCTCAACACCCCATTGTCTTGTACTTTTATATAATAAGATTATTTTTCAAGAAAAGAAAAAACAATTTCTTGAGTACAAAAGCAAACAAAAAATGACCCAATAAAATTTTTAAGAACAGTGGCTTACAAAAACTCTAACAACAGAACTTTAGAAAAGTATATGTTCACTTACATAATCATGGAAAGCTTTTGCTTCGCTTGAGTGTTCACATGTTTCCCGTCTCTCTGGAGCTGCACAGTAGAGATCCCAAAATACACTGAAAAATAATTATGGTAACATTAAGAAAATCACATAACACCAATATGATAAATCACAATCTTAAAGTATGAAAAATATATTATTCTTTACATAAACTTTTCTTTTCTTCAAGACAGGTACTTTTGAGAAATTTAAATTCAGGTGGGGCTCTTTAGGCAATAATATGGTAGCAATAAGACATCTTTCAGAAACAGTATTTTCCTAAAATGATAAGGTAATCTATAATAGTAATTTTGTATATATATAATTATAGTATTTTCCCAGTTATCTATGTAAATAATATCCTACTTCAAATATTAAAGTATAATATGGCTCATTAATTATTCAAGATAGGTGTGTGTGTGTGTGTGTGTGTGTGTGTGTGTGTGTGTGTGTGTGTGTATTTGTGCTAGTACCATGGCTTAACTAAAGGCTTCATGATTTTGCTCAACTTTTTTGCTCACCACTGGTACACACCAGTGATCCACACCTGCCATCTGTATTTCTGGGTTAATTGGAGATAAGGATCTGACCAACTTTTCTGTCCAAGCTGGCTCCAGAGCTTTGATTCTGCAGGTCTCAGCCTCCTAAGTAGCTAGTGCTAGTAGTGCTAGCTACTACCGGTGTGAGCCATCCTTGGCTACCTTGAAGAAAGTTTTGTTATTCCACTTACAACCATTAAATTACATTGGGAAGCCAGGTGACATTGGCTCGTGCCCATAATCCTAACTATTCAGGAGACTAAGATCTGAGGATTGAGGTTTAAAGCCTGTCCAGGCAGAAAATCTTGGAGATTCTAATTTCAAAATGACCAACAACAACAAAAAAAAATAACTGGACTGGATATATGGCTCAAGCAGTAGACCACAAGTCATATTGGGAAGAGCTGAGTAAAAGGGTAAGGTCTTGCGTTCAAGTCCCAATATTGGCACAAAAGAATTATATTAGTCAAACAAACAAGAAGATTCTTAAACTCTCCATTGTTTTTTTCTTGCAATTAATTAGCAAAATAAGTTAGTGAGTTGGAAAATAACCATTTAACTCAGTTTTTAATATCTGGTTTTAAAACATGATTCTTAAAAAATCATAAGGTTCTGACTATTCTTCCCTTTATTGAAATAATAATAAGAATGAATTGTTAGTTTGAAAAAACAGAAAAGCAAATGTCTGAAAGAACTGATTATAAAGGCAATGATCCATTGTAACAATGAGATATATAAGACACTATGTTGAAAATGAACTTTACAATTTTGGGCGGTGGGGAGGGAAGAGTTGGGGAGATATGGAAGGAAGGGATGGTAAGGGAAAAACAAAGGAGGTAACAATGCTCCATAGGAAATGTACTCATTACCCTACTAATATAACTGTAACCCCTCTGTACAGTATTTTTACAATAAAAAATATATATGGAATTAAATAAATAATGATAAATTACTTTTATACCATATTCGCAACATAGAAGTAAAAGGTAGACTAAACAAAGTGGCCAAGGATATAGGCGTTAGAGTTGGAAATGTCTGAGAAATAAGCCAACTCTGCTGAATACCTTGACCAAATTGTTTAAATGTATCAGGAACTCCATTTCCTCCTCATGTAATGAGATTATTTTAGAAGATTATATAACACAAGTACAATATTGATCACATTATAAGCATGGATATATAGTAAACATATGTGTGTATAAGCATATATATACATATATATGCTTTTAACCTAGATAATTCACTTAGTCTGGACTTTTCCTCAGCTAGAAAAAAAAATTCTATAGGTCTTACAACATAAATTAAATTCACAATTAATTCAACAAAATAAATTACCCTCAGAAATGAAAAACACAAGAGACTGAGTATTACAATAATTTCCTTTAATGCATTCTTTCATTTGTTTAAAATGCCTAAATACGTAAGTTATATTGCTTAAGTTATTAAATTTTCACAATTACTATGGATAAATGCTGATGGCACAAATTATGTCAATATGGTGATTAAAAATATGAATTCATTTCTTAAAGGAAGAATTGGGCTTTGTAGTAGGTAGATCTCATAGCAATACTTGATTTATCCTTTGTTGAAGAGATTTATTAATCTACTTTAATAAGTTATTCTGATTGCCAACTCACTCAACTTGTTTCTTCATTCACAAGAGCACCAAGAGTGAAAACATGTAGACATTTACAGACTGAGATTCTACACAACTTGAGATGCTGATGATGACTGAACTTCTCAATTCCTGTAATCCCTACTTCTGTTTACTGGTTTATCTCTCCTATTATTGATTTCCTTTATGGTAACATAGCTTTTTACACTTTGTAAATATTTGTAAAAGAGGTTTATACGACAGGAGAAATCCATTTTCAAATATACTATAAAAATAAAAGTCAGAGGTCATAAAGTCATAACTGGACCATCAACAAACCTACTTTTACCATATGAGCAAGAAAATATTGTTGACAATATTTGCTATGCCAATCATTTGACCTCGGTAGCAGCCACAGCTCTCGTGGTCATTGTAAGAAGGCAATTTTAATTATAGTCCTGAATTCTTAACATAAAACACAGATTATAAAGCCCAGATCAAAAAAGTTAAGGATTAAAAAGGTCACATATTTGTTGGATTTAAAGCCCATGGTAGTGGCCTCACTGTATACAATGAGCAGAAAAGCTTAGACTCAGGGTATTCCTCTGGAAGAGGAATATGTAACTTTCAATTCTCAGAGACTTCATGACTTCAAAACTGTTAAGAGCAATTGATTTATATAGAGGAAGTGGGTACCTCAAAGAGTACATTAATAGTTTTAGGTGAAATAACTAAAAACATTAAAAATGATACTCCTCTATATTCTGTGTATGCTGAATTTAAACTAGATATGGCAGGAAATTATTAATGCGCCAATTATTTAAAATTTACTGGCTAGTGCCAAACTTTACAAGATCAATATCATGAAAAAGGGATCCTTTGAATCGAAGTGTGAGTAGAAAAATAAAAAAAAACAAAAACCAGTGGCAGACTTAAAATCTATAACAAACCAGCTTAAAACAAAGCAAAAAGTTGAAACTCTAGAAGAAGCCAAAGACCAAAGCAGGCAGTAACTTGTTCTCAACCATGATAATACAGAAATAGGTTAAGTTCATGAGAAATGTAGTTAAAGAGAAACAGGTACACAATCTAAAATTAGTGCTATAATGAAAAAAATCTGTAAATCTTTACTGTTAACCCATTGATCCCACGTGAACAGATGTTTTAAATGATTTCTTATGTCACGTGGTGGACATCATTGTAAAGATTTTAACATAAGAAGAGACTCAATGACATTCAGAAAGTAGTTAAGGATTTACATTCTAAATCTAGATATTATAAATGTGTATGATATATAATGGTATTTTTACTTGGTAACATTATACAAGCGATCAGTCTTAAACCTCAGGCAAACAGCAGAATGATGGTTCATAATTATAACAAACCGTTGCTCCAAATACAGGAACAATACCCAAAGACTGCACCTGTTCCTGCCATATATGTATACGAGACAAACAGAGGAAACCCGCAACCACAACTGACCAAGTGTGGTTTCATTCATCATAGGACTTCTAGAAAGGCATGCTTTCAGGAGAGATTAAAAAGGTGGTATTGAATTATGTACAGGGAAACCATACATAAGGCACTTTGGGAGAGATTTGTTTTCTCCTTTTAAGAAAGATGCTGAGAACTGAGTGCATAAGGCACTAAGTAGGAAATTCTTCTACTAAAGAAACACAAAACAAAAGAAAACAAGACTTGCAAATACCTCTTCTACCAATTACTGCTACTGAAAACACACATCTGGGCATAGTGGTGCCACAATGAATTGATATACACAATGTATTGATAGGCATTAAACACTAGCAACTTTTGGTGTGTTCATACTTAGTTCTCTCTCAGGGTCTATGTGTAAATATTTCAGATATTTTTTAAACAATTTTTTACTCCTGAAAGTTAGTTAACACCACCTCCATCAGTTCTCTTATCAGAGATAGTTCTATCCTACTTTGAAAAAAAATCTCTGAATAAGAACTGAATTTCTTGCCATCAAACCTACAAGTATCCCTATATCTTCTCTTACTCTCTTCTTCCTTACAATTCCTAACTTGTTCTTTAGATGATCTTTCTCCCTCATCTCCCTGGTGGCTTACATCACTAGTTATCCCTTCTCTCCTGTATCTTAAGCCTCTCTCTCTACTGCCTCCTCCTTGCAAAAATTAAACACAGTAATTTATTTCCCACCTAAAATGAAAAACTTCTCTTTCAAATCTACGATATGTCTCTGGTTGATACTTTTACTCCTCATCACAGTTAAACTTTTGAGCGAACTTACCATATTCACTATTTCCTACTTCCCAAATTCTCAGTCACTTCTAGATCTACAAGTCTCACTTCCTGGCTCATTTCTCACCTTGCATATAAGTCTTTTTACTATATTCTGAAAGGGCATGTTCATCCTGTTACTTTACCTTTCCACCATATTTGGCACTGGAAAATCCTCTTTCTGCTCAAAACTTTCCCCTTTGCTTTCTCTGAGGCTTTACTTTCCCATCTTTAGCTATGCTTTCTTATCTTCTTTGTAGAGTCCTCACATCTTTAAATGTTAATGATACAAGGGCTTTGCATAATACTCATTTGTCTCTTCACAAACAGACAATAACGTTCACTCATCCTCCTCTCTATTGAACATCAAAACCATATAACCAGCTGCTTGTTCAAGAACCTGACTTGGGTAGCATGTATTTCCATTTCAGCATGCTTAAGAAGCTTCACTCTTCACCAAATTCTGCTAATGATACTTCAAGACTTATATCTTCCCACATTCTTCGTTCCCTCCCACCTGATACACTAGGTTCAAGCAATCTCTCTTTACTCATTGCAATAGCTTCCCAAGTACTGCCCAGCTTTTGAACTTATTCCTGTTCTTTCACCATCTACTCAACAGAACTAGACTAATATTGTTAGGATGAGATTAGTCACCTACTTTAAAACCTACTTGTATGGTATCATCTTTATAACTCAATGCAAACTCAGTCTGCTAATCCAGACTTACTCTTTCTACTCCTCCTACATATTATACTCTCTTTGTCCCTCATCTCTGGTCTTTACAAGTAATACACTCTCTTCAGAACACTCCCTTCTCTATCTCCCCATGTCTCTCTGGTTAGCTCATACATACTTAATTTAGTTAGATAACAGCTGCTCTAGGGTGAAATGTATTTGGTATGTGTCTACATAGTACTCTGCATGTCCTCCATGCAGTACTTATTTCTCACTCTATCTTGAGCTTTTTGCTTTTCCCAGTAGACTGTCACTAGCAATAAAATAAAAATAAAAATAAAATTAAAAATGTAGGAATTTATAATTGTTTTGTTCATGGACTCCATAGTATCTGGCACATGAAAGGCATTCAATAAATATTTGTTGATAGAATGTAATAAATAGATTTTACAGATTTACAAAAAGAAATTTATGCAAAGACTCATGAGAAAAAAATTTAAATATGTACCACCCACAACATGATAAAAACACAAAGAAATACAAAGGTATGAAAGGTACTTTTTCAAGGTAGCTCAGTGGTAGAGTGCTTCCTTGCATGCATGAGGCCCTAGGTTTCCTCAGCACCACATAAGCAGAAAAAGCCAGAAATGGTGCTGTGGCTCAAGTGGTAGAGCACTCGCCTTGAACTGAAGAGCTGAGGGACAGTGCCCAGGCCCAGAATTCAGGCCCCATGACCGAAAAAATAATAAAATTTAAAAAATTTTTTAAAACCTGCTAAAAATGTGTTTCAATTACTCAATTACCTTCCAACCACTGTATCAGAGAACTCTTTATCAAAAATATGCTTTTCCATTTTGAAAAAGTAGAGATAAACTCATTTTTGTATTTTATTTGTAACTTACTCTTCTCTTGTTCTCAGATCTTTTTGTTTGTTTGATAAGTAACTGTTATTTGGGGTAAAACTGGCCTATTATACCAGATGTCAAATCAAATCATTATTTCCCAATCTCAGTCTCATCAAAGAAACTGGAGAGCTTGCATACCAAAGCTTATGAATAGATCTATATAGTAGCCTAGCATTATGAGGAGAAGGAAATAAAATTAATAGTAATAATAATAATAGAGACCTTGCTTTCTTTCCTACATATTATATTCAGTCACTTCTGAGTATAATTTATGTAAGAATACAGCAAAAAGTTAGCTGTCTCAAAGCCAACAAGAGAGCCCTCATCAGAAATCAGCCATTCTGGTGAAACAAATAACAAAAGGTGAACCAAAAGCAACAGTAATACTCGCAAGAGAATATGTTGGAAATGAACTTTACAACCTGGGGGTGGGGGGGGGGGAGGGGAGGCAGGGCAGGGGAACAAGAAATGTACTCATTACCTTTGTAACTTAGCCCCTCTGTACATACCTTGACAATAAAATTAAATTTAAAAAAAATCAGCCATTCTGGCATTTGGTCTTGAACTTGTCACCTATAGGACTGTGAGAAGATAAGTTTCCATTAAGCTTAAACTAATCATTCTATGGTATTTTCTTAAACCAGCCTTAACAAACTTATGCAAAAAACATACTTTAGTTGGAGATTCTATACACTATCTTAAATTTCATCTTGACTCAATGGAAATATCTTTAAGTTAATATAACCTGAGTTTTTGTTTCTCAAAGCTATCTTGCAGGTAACAATTTTGAAAAATGAAAAGAGAAACAAGTATACTACAAGCCTACCATAATACACTGTCAATGTAAATAAAACATGGAATACTTACCACCACCAAGAATGTAAGAATCCCGGTGGTTCCCCCAATGTGATGTTTTTTTCCCATCTTATCTAAAATGAATAAAAAAGGTATTAAATACTTTCCCAATAATACTCTCTCCCCTTCTCTCCCCTCTCTCTCTCTCTCTCTCTCTCTCTCTCTCTCTCTCTCTCTCTCTCTCTCTCTCTCTCTCTCTGTTTCTCTCTCTCACACACACACACACAAATTAGAAAGCAATGCTTTATTTAAAATACCATAATAATTTTAAGTTCATAATTTTCATATTATCCTTTACTCCAATTCTCCAAGTACTCATTTCACATAGCAATTTGTAGGCAGCATTAGTATATAAGAGAAGATGGAACCATTATTTTTCTGTGAATTGCTTCTTACAGTGCCAGTTATTAAGATTCTGTACTAGCTCTGATTCTATGCTCTTTGAGATGCTGACACTGAGAATCTATTTGTACACTACCCTCAGTCCTTCATTAAATTAATCCCCATTAGGTCCCATAAACCAACAACCTCTTGAAAGAGACTGGAAATAAGAACAGGGGACAAGGAGTAGGCATCCCTACTGTGGATGCAACTACAGCAGCAGTTAATTCCAGCGATGATTTAAGCTATTTTCACTTTAGCTGTTTCCAACACAACCAGAACCAGAACCAGTCCCTGCGTCCTCTTTTAGAAGCACCAACAAAACCTCTCCTTAGAGGTCTCATGCTCCGTTCCACAAGGCTACTCTGACCTCTTGAGGTACCAACAACCAGACAGCTCTTTCTCTCCCTAGAAATCTAAGGCTCAGCTACTTGACCTTTCACTTTTAATTTTTTTAAATAACCATACCTCTTTATTTTGGTGGCCAGCCCTGGTAACTGTTTATGGCTGTTTATGGTTTTAAACAGCTTTATAATTTCTATGTTACCTTTTTGGTTTTTAAACATTTGTTCATTTATGCCCCTATGTTACATTTTCTCCATTGAAATACTTAACATGTGTTTAAAAAGAATGTATCGACTGTGATTACATGACTCCACAGGCTCTCATGCAGTAAGAATATTTAAGATGTATTCCTTTCAAGCAGAATGAGATGTGTACATAAACGTTGCTATATGAACTGGGAAATGTAAGTTTTCAGTGCCTTGTTTCCCTCATCTGCAAAATGGGCTAGTAATAGTTATCTTTTTCAAATGGTTGTCATGAGGAGTTAAACTGGTAAATGTGACAACCAGTAGGAAGACTGATTGACATATAGCAAATGCCTGGTAAATGACAATTGCTATGAATATTTTTTCCATTATCCAGAAAAACATACATATAAGAACTTATTCTAACACCACTGACATAACATTCCAGTGATATTCAATATTAAAATATTCAAATATTTATGTATATAGCAAACAAAATTTAACTTACTAACAAGAATAGTATAAAATACCTCGGTAGATTCATTCACACAATTAGGAAAAAAAGAGAAACCAAGATTAGAACTAAGGAAGAACTGCCTATGCTTCTAGTAGAAATTAGAAGAGTAAACAATAATCATTTAAACAGAATTAAGCTTTCATTTATTTAAAATTATTTAGAAATTTGTGATCACAAATAACATTGTAAGATCTGAAATCACAAAACTATTACAGGAAGGAGTGGAAGAAACAGTAGGACTCCTTGGCACAGGGAAAACCTTTCCAAGTAAAGATCCAAAAGCACAGCAAATCAAAGAAAGACTTATTGAATGGGACTACATCAAACTAAAAAGTTTCTACACAGCAAAGGACATAGCCAACAAACTAAAAAGACAGCCTACAGAATGGGAGAAGAGTTTTGTTCACCATACATCAAGCAGTGGCCTAATATCTAGAATATTAAACAGAGAACTTAAAAAGTAAAAATGACGCATGAAGGAATGCTTAACACATCTCTGACCATAAAGGAAATGCAAATCAAAACAGCACTGAGATTCCATCTCACCCCAGTCAGAATGGCCACTAATCAATGATAGCAGATGTTGGGCAAGATGCAAACAAAAGTGAATCTTAATACAGTGTTGATGGGAATCTAAACTTGTTCAAAACTTGCTGGAGAGCAGTATGGGGGTTCCTCAAAAAACTAAATATAGAACTACCCTATGATCCAGCAATTCCACTTCAGGACCTTTATCCAAAAGATTACAAACCAGTAAAGCCACCAGTACAACCATGTTTATTGCAGCATTATTCACCATAACCAAGGTATGGAATCAGCTCAGATGCCCCTCAATGAACGAATGGATCAAAAAAATATAGTATATATACACAATGAAATTTTAATCATGAATTAGAAAGAATAAAATTCCACTATTTGTAAAGAAGTGGAAAGACTTGAAAAAAATACATTAACTGAAGTAAGTTAGGCACAGGGACACAAAGGATGCATGTTTTTCTTTTTATATGGGGGTAGATTTAGCTTATAAACTTTTTTTTTTTTTGGTCGGTTGAGGGCCTGAGCTCTGGGCCTGGGCGCTGTCCCTCAGCTCTTCAACTGTAGACTAGAACTCTACCACTTGAGCCTCAGCCCCACTTCCGGCCTTTTCTGCTTATGTGGTGCTGAGGAATGGAACCCAGGGCCTCATGCATGCAAGGCAAGCACTCTACCACTGAGCCACCTTCCCAGCCCGTAGCTTATAAACTTATAAGTGAATGTTTGGTGGTATGTAAGCATAAACAAACGTAATAACTGAAATATGGTAGATTCAAGGAAGAACTCAAACAACTAATTCCTTAGAAAGACAAAGTCAAAGTTCAACAAAATAAATATCAGGAATCCAGAACTAGAACAGTATGTGGTTGGGGTCAAGGGGAAAAGGAGTAGACTAATGAAGAGGAGAAGAGAGGGAGAAGGTAGTCAAGATTTCAATGTATATCCTACAAAATTAAGAAGAGTGAGGAAAGAGGTGGATACAGGAGGGATGAGTGAGACTGATAAAAGGAATGACATTGATCAGGATGCATTTAGACACTGGAAATCCAAAGTTGACGTTAAATATAATAAATTTAGATATTGGAAATCTGAGTAGTTAGTTATCTAGTACTTAGAAGCACAGTGTCCTGAGTTCAAAGCCCTGTACTACTGGAGGCAGAAACTAAATATGAGGAGAAAAACCATAACACATTTTAGAACTGTAGCTAGATCCTAATTTGAATACTCCAAAGTAGTAACATAAATAACTTGTCCCACAAAGGGTAACAAACATCTAAATCACCTTTACTCTAATGAATTCAGTTGATCAATAATACATCATCTTGATTCACAAAAAATGAGGAAAAGTATTTAATGATACTTATGAGAAATAAAACTCTGATGCCCTGCTACAGTTATAATTTAGTTAAAAACCTTTGTCTCATTAGTCTCCCAATGTTTGCTTTACTATCTTTCTACTGTCTGATGTCTTCTTGAAAATTTGGATCTCAGACATGAACCCCAGATACATTAATATTCAGATTATTATCACAGGGAAATTATTATCACAGGGAAATTATCACAGCAAATTTTTCAAAGTAATGTTCTTATATTTCATCTCAGCTTATCTTGGCTTACCTAATATGTCCATGAAATAAAGCCAATATTTCTAAATAAGTACTATTCTTAATTAAAAGAAGAATATGAGAATACTTGTAGAGGAGTTAAAGCAGCATAACTAGGCTATAATGCCAGGGTGTGTTACAGGCAGGATCAGACTTAGAGTCTAATGAGCCCCAGTGCACCACATCAGTCACTAAGCCGTCTCTTTCAATGCATTTCTACAACCAATCATCAGCTATTTCAGGAGATGAAATACCCTAAGAAACTATCTGTATAGCTTATATTTGGTATGGTCTTTTATCAGAGGAAGCCTGAAGGTAGTCCCTGTGTATTTTTTAAAGTATTATATCTTATTATTCCTTAGAGGAACTAAGAGTATTTCACAGACATCAATGCTTTCAGCCTCATCACATTTTTTAACTACATAGTGAGTAGAGTGCATCTTTATCATTTCAAAGTACAAGTCTGTGCCAGAAGTAGCTAGAACTTTGGTCTATCATATTAAACTCAGAAGCTATCCTTTTATAGTTTCTGAATGAACAACACTTAGCTCCAAAGAAAAGCTGGTTCTCCACATACACACGTTTCCATTGTGAATGGTATCACTAGCTTGGAATAAACCACTATTCCAAATCTTGCTCATTTACCAAAAAGCATAAATCAGTGCTTAACACAAGGCAAAAGAGAACTCTGACATATGATAAAACTAAGTCATATTCATTGAGACAGTATTAGAAAAATAGGAATTAGAAACAACCTGAGAAACATTTATCAATAGTACATATACCCCTCTGTATGGTATTTTCACAATTAAAAAAAAAGAAATAAGCATCAGGGAAGATATGGAAGAAACAGAAAAAATAAGTTTTGATACCTTTATGCTACAAAGCATTAAAAAGTATGAGACAAGGAAAGGACCATTTTTACTGATTTTTCAAGTTGCAAGGTTATAGAACAATATGTACAGTATAAAATACTGTTTGCAAAAAAATTCTACAAATGTCTGTGTACATTTGGTTGTATTTATATTAAAGAAATCACACCAAATTTACAACTATTTTCTGGGAAAGGGTAATGGACAAGTTTCATTTAAAAATTATAACAATTATGTATTTTTTAAACTAACATGAATTACTAATTGAGAAATGGCTAGAAAATACTCCTAAATGTAGGCTGTTACTTTTGAAACAAATGTTTTGTTTCTAAATAATGGTATAAGTACTTTCTGTTATACAAAGTTTTATGTACTTCAAGCTTGTTTAGGTTTTGAATGGAATCTATGTCAACAAGTTTGCTCCCTTTATTCTGTTTTCCTTTAACCAATATCCCAGTCCCCATGTTTTTTCCCAGCCCAAAGGTTTATTCTTGTTTAAATATCCACCACTCGTCTTTCCATCACTTGACTAGATACATACTCTTTGCCTATTACTTTCATGTAAATCTCAAGGCCTAGTCTTGTGCCATATTCTGCATGAGGGCCTTGTCTATGATTGTGCTGTATCTATCACGTGATCCAACCCATTCATCATTTCTCCATAAACTCACAACTAAACATTCAATCATGAACCAAAATAAATCAGAGATAAAGCATGCTAATGTATGGCATTATTATAAATGATGTACAATCCAGTAAAGTATTTCTTTTAGGAATGTATCCTATAAATATTGGCAGATGAGAGAAGCTTAAGGTACACATCCACAAAGACACACACACACAAATACAAACATACACACACACACACACACACACACGTGACCATTTTATTAACACATTCTTTACTTTTACAAGACAGAAAGCAATCTAGGTGTTTACCAGTAGGGGGCTTGGTAAAATATGGCACATTTAATAGAATGAAATACTCTACAATCATAAAAAGAAAATCATGACATTTCATAAATCAGTATAATTTCCAAACCAATAAAAGAGAAATGAACAACAAAGCACAAAACAATGGGTATAATCATTTGTATACACAAAGAAAAATAATAACACGATGAGTACTTAACTTTTCAACCTTATTCGCTTCTGGCAAGGTATACTGGTACTAAAAATTTACCTATTATCTCTCAATGCTACCATACACATTCCTATAATCCTTTCTCCATTTGGGGTTGGTATTTTGGAAATTACATTTCCTATACTTCGTCAGTTGAGTCTGGTTAAGTTCTGACAGTAGGAAATTATAGCCAGAGATGAAAAATCTGGAGGAAGAAAAGCCCCCTGCCTTTGCCTCCAAAAGTGAAGAAACTGTTCAATACTCAATATACTCAAATAAGTAGGTCTCCCAATTTTAAGCTCCTTGTGTAACAGTAAACTGTGAGCTAAAAACCTAGAGGGAGGATTTAAGTAAAACTAAACTGGCTAAGAAATTTATTTATTGATAACCTTAAACTTTCCACATGCTATAGATAAAATTAAGACTTGAGAAAGCTAAGTGGGGCGCAGAACTCTAAAATAGTACATTTGAACTTTTTATTGTTCATAATTAAGAAATAATGTCACACAGACACAAGGTAACAGATCTAATGATGTAATTGTTTTAAATGTAAATGTAAATTGTTTAAATTTCCAAGGACTCCTTTAATGAAGAAGATAAAGTATAAATTTCCTACCATATTATGTAAAGGTCTTTTTATAGTCACTTGCAGGATATACTACCCGCTTAGAGAGAGAAAGACTTAAGAAAGCCTTCTTAAAAATATAGAGCTCCAAGTCCTTCAGGTAGAAAGGGGAGGAATGTTGAGGCAGACTATAGCAATGAGTGACATCTAGATTATAGATGCCTAAAGGTATATACCAGCAAAGACCAGCTATGTTTCATGGAAACTTAAAATGTGAAGAAGGAAATAGAAAGCTATTACAATTATTAATAAGTCTACAGTGTTCTCGGAAATGGCCTCTCACAAACACAAACCTTCATGCTTCTACCTCTAAATTCAGATAATTTAAGAAAATATATTTTTATTATGTTTAAGTAACTATCAAAATGATATGTCTTTGTACTTTTATTTTGAAGAACATGTAAAAATCTTACAAGGATAAAAATCCCTTTACCTCATTAACATACTATTCCAGGAAACAACTAGCCAAAAAAGTACATTCTTTTAAAACTTGTACTATATATTACACTAATCAGTATGTATCAACACAAATACATTCTTCTGTTTTATGATCATGGGTTCCCATACAAATGGTATCCTTGTACTTCTTTCACTATGCCTTGCTTTAAAGTATGTTTATGTAAAACCAAGTTGCTTTAATTTATTCATCTACATTATGGAAAGTCTATACAATTAACTTAAACACTCTGAATTGTTTAGGTAATAAGAATATATTTTTACAGTACCATTCAAAATTTTGAATCTAAATAGTGAAGAACGGTTCTGAGAAACACACTCATCTTCAAAACTCAGAGATATTCTGAGTTGTTTGTGAAATATAGTTAAACCTACCTTATATGTCAATTTATTACACATGATTTGGACCAAGCATGGACAAATAAATAAATAAAAGGAATTTCAAAAAGAAATTTTTTTCTCAATTCAAAGGATGCTACAGCTACAGCACAGCCCTTATCCCTAACCAAAGGACACAGGCAGCCTCATCTCAGTGTATGGGATCCAGTTCCTTATCCTAATCAAAAGGAAGCTCTGTTTAGAGCTTCCTCATTTAGTGACCAGACCAATTTACCGTTCACTCTCCAGATGAAACATGAAAGAGAAGGATCAAGTGAAAATGGAAAAGCTCACCATAAACCAGCTAGAACAGCCAATATTTGTCCAATGATGAGCAAGATATGGGCTACAAAAGTGAAAGAGTGCTTTCTGACCCATGCTTCTGACATGCTCTGAGAGCTCCACTCTAGGCTCCCTAACACACTTGTAACAAGGCAGAATAATCCAACTCCAGGTATCTGCTGCTATTTCACAGGGGTTTCCTGGCCTCAAACTATCCCATGAGAATATAGATGGAAGGAGAGCATCTATTTTGCTAACAGAGCCCAGGAGACTCGTCCCAATAAGGAAGAAAAACTGACTCACAAATAAGTTCATTCTCTTATCTGTATATATTGTTTTCTCTTTATTTTTCCCTTTCATTTCTCCTATTTCTCACTAATCACAGAGTATTCAACTGGTTGTTTGTTATACTTCTTTCTTTTGATATTCTTAGTTTTTCTGTTTCGTCTCAATCTCTAATGATTCTTTCCTTAACCACTATATATATATATATATATATATATATATATATATATATGCAACACTCACATTCCACTCCTCCTCTTCCCATCAATATGCCTTTCTTACTGCTTTCCTTACAATGCTTCATTTCATTACCTAACTTTTAACTCCTAAAAATTTTATTTTTCTAACCCCTTCTATACTATATAAGAATGTCAGCCTCCTTTATACACAACTTGATTAGTCCCACAGATAATGATGTCAAAGATATTTTATATAAATACCTAATTAGGAATTAAACTAAAGAATTGGTGATTGCTAAGTTACACTCACAGGCTAATGGTAAGAAATGAAGTATTTACTTGGCTAGTACCCAGTCCTAACATAATATAGGAAATGATTCAACAGTAAGATGTTGGGACAACTAAAAGCCCAAGCCACAAATTAACTCAAATATGCAAATCTCAATGTAGGAACAACAGAAAATACCACAAAAAGTTAACAGTCACACTGCAAAATATCTGGATTATAGTAAGGGAGTTGAAAGTACAAATACTGAACTTAAAATGTTAATAAGAATTATCAATGATATGAAAGAGAACACAAATAAAGACATAAAAAATACAAGCAAGCAATTAAGTAAATCCAAAGACAGCAGAAATAAAAATTAAATGAAATCAAAATCAATGTAAATAAACACCTAAATGAACTCAAAGGATACAGATAAACAGCTAAACAAGTTCATGGAATATACAGATAAACAGCTAATAGAAATGAGGAAGTGAATGCAAGACATGAAAAGGGAACCCAATAGATTGAAATATTTGGAAAAATATCAAACAGAAAATGTGAAAATTATGAATACAGCTAAAAGCCTCCCTAGAAGAGTAGATAAAAAAATAAGAATGTTAGGGATTCAAGATAAAGTAGATATAGTAGTGAAATCAGAAGAAGACAAAGAAAAAAGAGAAATTTGTAAACGTTTCAAAAGTAAAAAACAAAATGTACAAATCATAGGCATAGAAAAAGATGATGTAATAGCTAAAGGTATAGGAAACATGTTCAATAAAACATTAGCAGAAAACTTTCCAAACTTCAAAAAAGAGAAGCCCAACAGATCAGATCAGAAAACAACCTCCTCATAATGTTAGTTAAAACACTAAGCAAAAAAAAAAAAAGTAAAAAATACTGAAAAACTTCAACAGAGAAATACCCATTCACTTATAATGGGTAAGCCCACCAAAATAGAAGACCAGACCTCTCAGAAACCTTAAAAGCAAGCAGGTCTTGGAATGACATATTTCAAGTGTTGAAAGTAAACAACTGTCAACTTTAGAATACAGTACCAAAAAAAGCAATCTTTCATAACCCAAAACAAATGAAAACTTGCCATGACACAAACTAAGGCAGTATGGCACCCAACTAACAATAAAGAAAAGAACTGCCAAAGAGGAGAGGAAGAGCAACAAAAACATAAAGATAGAGTTGAAAATAAAAAGAAATAAAATGACAACATGACTCAAAAAGCAAGACCGGGATCTGTTAACAAGAAAAACATGTTGCTGCCAAAAACAAACACTGACTTAAAAGTGAAAGGTTGGAAAAAAGATCTTCCAAGCAAATGAACTCCCAAAACAGGCAAGAGTCAACATTCAAATCTGATTAGGTAGACTTCAAATCAAAGTTGGTCAGACTGAACCAAAAGAAAGTCATTTCATATTAATAAAAGAAACACTCCATCAAGTGGATATGTTGTCAATATTTATGCACCTAATGGTACACACTTTATTAAACAAACGATTCTGGACTTACACAGACAAACCTTAACACAATCCTAACAGGAGATACCAATGACCCATTCTCATCAATAGATAGGTCATCAAATACACTCAGAATTAAATGACACTATAAACCAAGTAGATCTGACAAATATAAACAAAGCATTTCACCCAGTAGTTGCACAATACACACTCTTCTCAGGCCCATGGATCTTTCCCAAAACAGATCATCTTCCAGGACACAAGGCAAGGCTTAGCAAATATTAAAAAACACTGTCCTGTATCAGACTATAATAGAGTAAAATTGAAGTTCAACAACAAAAGAAATTTCAGAAAATATTCAAATAGATGCTGAACATTGTCAAATGAGTGGACCTTTGAAGAAAAAAAGGGAAGATAAAAAAGTTCCTAAAATCTAGTGAAAAATCAAATACAGCCTACCAGAACCTTTATAATACAGTACAGGCAGGACAAAGAAGAAAGTTTATAACTATGAATACCTAGACTAACAAAACAGATCACAAATAAATACCTTAGTAATATCCCTAGAAAAAAAAATTAGCCAAACTGAAACTAGCAGATGAAAAAAATAAAGGTTAGAGTAAAAATCAATTAAGTAGAGACTAAAAAACTATATGAAGATTCAATGGACAAAAATTGTTTCTAGCTGGGAACAGTGGCTCACAGTATAATTCCACCTACTCAGAGGATCACAGTTGGGAGTCAGTCAAAGGAGACAAATCTGAGAGACTTTTATCTCCAATCAACTAGTAAAAGCCAGAAATAGAGGCCTGGCTCAAGTAATTGAGTACCAGATGTGAGCAAAGAAGCTCAGCAACAATTCAAACTCCAATACCAACACACACACACACACACACACACACACACACACACACACACACACACACACACACACACACACACACACACACACACACACACACACACACACACACACACACACACACACACACGTTGGTATTCTAAAAGGTAAAGAATGACAAGCCCATAGCCACTCTGT